>NC_142204.1:73021925-73134425 GCF_049639895.1 Pseudopodoces humilis | reverse complement strand
GCGGGATCATCCCGGCACCCCCGCTCGGCAGGGCCGGCTCGTCAGCGGCGGCCCCGGGCCCGTGAGTCAGCAGCAGCCGGAGCCGCCGGATAAAAATATCCCAGGGCTGTGGGGGTGGGCAGGGATCGGCTGCCGGCGGGAACGCGGCCGTGGGAACCGCGGGGACCCCGACCCGCGGCCAGGAACGGGCCCGGGCAGCATCCCGGCCTCACCACGGCGTTCCTGCATCCCAAATCCCCAATCCCTGCATCCCAAATCCCTGTCCTGCATCCCAAATCCCCAATCCCTGCATCCTGAATCCCTGTCCTGCATCCCAAATCCCTGTCCTGCATCCCAAATCCCCAATCCCTGCATCCCAAATCCCTGTCCTGCATCCCAAATCCCCAATCCCTGCATCCTGAATCCCTGTCCTGCATCCCAAATCCCTGTCCTGCATCCCAAATCCCTGTCCTGCATCCCAAATCCCCAATCCCTGCATCCCAAATCCCCAATCCCTGCATCCTGAATCCCTGTCCTGCATCCCAAATCCCCAATCCCTGCATCCCAAATCCCTGTCCTGCATCCCAAATCCCCAATCCCTGCATCCCAAATCCCCAATCCCTGCATCCCAAATCCCCAATCCCTGCATCCCAAATCCCTGTCCTGCATCCCAAATCCCCAATCCCTGCATCCCAAATCCCTGTCCTGCATCCCAAATCCCCAATCCCTGCATCCCAAATCCCTGTCCTGCATCCCAAATCCCCAATCCCTGCATCCTGAATCCCTGTCCTGCATCCCAAATCCCTGTCCTGCATCCCAAATCCCCAATCCCTGCATCCCGAGTCCCACGTGGCCTCCCCTCCGCCACGTTCCTGGGCAGCAGCCCATCCCTTCCCACGGCCTCCCATGACATTCCCAGGAATGCTCCGGCTCCCACGTGTCCTCCTGCCACAGCATTCCCGGGAATGTTCTGGTTCCCACGTGTCCTCCTGCCACAGCATTCCCGGGAATGTTCCGGTTCCCACGTGTCCTCCTGCCACAGCATTCCCGGGAATGTTCCGGTTCCCACGTGTCCTCCTGCCACAGCATTCCCGGGAATGCTCCGGTTCCCACGTGTCCTCCTGCCACAGCATTCCCGGGAATGTTCTGGCTCCCACGTGTCCTCCTGCCACAGCATTCCCAGGAATGTTCCGGTTCCCACGTGTCCTCCTGCCACAGCATTCCCGGGAATGTTCCGGCTCCATCCGCCATTCCCGGGCAGGTGCAGCTCCGGAATGTGCCGAGGCAGCGGAGCCAAACCCTTGGGATGCGGGTCAGCAATTGCCGGCAGCGCGGGGTGCTGAGCGGGGAGGGACGGCTGCGGTGTCCCTGTGTCACCGTCCCTGTGTCCTGTGTCTCTGTGTCCTGTCCCTGTGTCCCTGTGTCCCTGTGTCCCTGTGTCCGTGTGTCCTGTCACTGTCCGTGTGTCCTGTGTCCGTGTGTCCTGTCACCGTCCCTGTGTCCTGTGTCTGTGTGTCCTGTCCCTGTGTCCCTTTGTCCTTGTGTCCCTGTGTCCGTGTGTCCCTGTGTCCTGTCACTGTCTGTGTGTCACTGTGTCCCTGTGTCCGTGTGTCCTGTGTCCTGTCACTGTCCGTGTGTCTGTGTGTCCCTGTGTCTGTGTGTCCTGTCACTGTCCGTGTGTCCATGTGTCCCTGTGTCCGTGTGTCCTGTGTCCTGTCACTGTCCCTGTGTCCGTGTGTCCGTGTGTCCCTGTGTCCTGTCCCTGTGTCCGTGTGTCCCTGTGTCCGTGTGTCCTGTGTCCTGTCACTGTCAGTGTGTCCCTGTGTCCGTGTGTCCCTGTGTCCTGTCACTGTCCGTGTGTCCCTGTGTCCTGTCACTGTCCGTGTGTCTGTGTGTCCCTGTGTCTGTGTGTCCTGTGTCCTGTCACTGTCCGTGTGTCCCTGTGTCTGTGTGTCCTGTGTCCTGTCACTGTCCGTGTGTCCCTGTGTCCGTGTGTCCTGTGTCCTGTCACTGTCCGTGTGTCCCTGTGTCCCTGTGTCCTGTGTCCTGTCACTGTCCGTGTGTCCTGTGTCCTTGTGTCCCTGTGTCCGTGTGTCCTGTGTCCTGTCACTGTCTGTGTGTCACTGTGTCCCTGTGTCCGTGTGTCCTGTGTCCTGTCACTGTCCGTGTGTCCGTGTGTCCTGTGTCCTGTCACTGTCCTTGTGTCCCTGTGTCCCTGTGTCTGTGTGTCCTGTCACTGTCCTTGTGTCCCTGTGTCCGTGTGTCCCTGTGTCCGTGTGTCCTGTGTCCTGTCACTGTCCTTGTGTCCCTGTGTCCCTGTGTCTGTGTGTCCTGTCACTGTCCGTGTGTCCCTGTGTCCTGTGTCCTGTCACTGTCCGTGTGTCCTGTGTCCTGTCACTGTCCGTGTGTCCCTGTGTCCGTGTGTCCTGTGTCCTGTCACTGTCCGTGTGTCCGTGTGTCCTGTGTCCTGTCACTGTCCGTGTGTCCGTGTGTCCTGTGTCCTGTCACTGTCCGTGTGTCCTGTGTCCGTGTGTCCTGTGTCCTGTCACTGTCCTTGTGTCCCTGTGTCCCTGTGTCTGTGTGTCCTGTCACTGTCCGTGTGTCCCTGTGTCCGTGTGTCCTCCTGTCCCCGTGTTTCCATTTCCTCGTGTTCCAGCATTCCCGTGTCCCCATTTCCCAGCATTCCACATCCTCGTGTCCCTGTGTTCCCATGTCCCCACAGCTGGCACCACCGGCCTGCAGCTGCTGCCACAGCTGGATCCAGGGCCACAGCTGGATCTGACAACAACTGCATCCATGGCAACAACTGCATCCCTGCCCACATCTGGATCCACACCAACATCTGGATCCACACCTGCATCCGGGTCCACACCTGCACCTGTGTCTGCCACATCTGCATCCATGGCAACACCTCTGGATCTGCAGCCACACCTGGATCCATGCCCACAGCTGAATCCACGCCCACATCTGGATCTGCAGCCACATCTGGATCTGCAGCCACACCTGGATCCAGGGCCACAGCTGGATCCACACCTGCATCCGGGTCCACACCTGCATCCGGGTCCACACCTGCACCTGTGTCTGCCACATCTGCATCCATGGCAACACCTGGATCCACGCCCACACCTGGATCCACACCCACAGCTGGATCTGCAGCCACATCTGGATCCGCATCCATGGCAACAACTGCATCCCTGCCCACATCTGGATCCATGCCCAAAACTGCAGCTGCGTCCACATCTGCATCAACTGTGCCTGCAGCCATGGCCGCATCCGGATCCATAAATCCCACCTGGATCCATAAATCCCATCTGGATCCATAAATCCCACCTGGATCCATAAATCCCACCTGGATCCACAAATCCCATCTGGATCCATAAATCCCACCTGGATCCATAAATCCCACCTGGATCCATAAATCCAATCTGGATCCATAAATCCCACCTGGATCCATAAATCCCACCTGGATCCATAAATCCCACCTGGATCCATAAACCCCACCTGGATCCATAAATCCTGTCTGGATCCATAAATCCAATCTGGATCCATAAATCCAATCTGGATCCATAAATCCAATCTGGATCCATAAATCCCATCTGGATCCATAAACCCTGTCTGGATCCATAAATCCCACCTGGATCCATAAATCCCACCTGGATCCATAAATCCCACCTGGATCCATAAATCCAATCTGGATCCACAAATCCAATCTGGATCCATAAATCCCACCTGGATCCATAAATCCTGTCTGGATCCATAAACCCCACCTGGATCCATAAATCCCACCTGGATCCATAAATCCCATCTGGATCCATAAACCCCACCTGGATCCATAAATCCCATCTGGATCCATAAATCCAATCTGGATCCATAAATCCCACCTGGATCCATAAATCCAATCTGGATCCATAAATCCCATCTGGATCCATAAATCCCACCTGGATCCATAAATCCCACCTGGATCCACAAATCCCATCTGGATCTGTGCCCACATCTGGATGGGAGCCTCGGTCCCTGAATTTTGGCCCAGGGGCCGGTGAGAGCCGGGGGAGGGATCTGGGATCCACCTCAGGAATGTGGATCGGGGATCAATTACCCAAAAGGACCCTGGAGCTGCAATCAGGGAAATCCCGGGAATTTCAGTATCCGGAGACGTTAACGGGAACAGCTTTGAACAGGGGGATCCATCCGGAATCCAACCCCAGGATCTGCCCAGGGCACGCTCAGTATCCCCTGGGATCCCCTGGGATCCCTCAGAATCACCTGGGATCTCTCCAGATCCCACAGGATACTCTTGGTATCCCTGGGATCTCTGGGTATCACCGCACCCTCCAGTCCCCCTGGATCCCCCCGGATCCCCCCGGATCCCCCCGGATCCCCCGGCCGTACCTCCCGCTGCAGCACCAGCTCCTTGGTGAAGAGCGTGGCCTCCTCGCTGAAGGGCTCCCCCTCCTGCGCCAGCCCCGGAACGTTCCGGGCACCCCGCGGACACTCGATCCCTGCGGGAAAACCGGGAATCAGGGACCGGGAATGGATCCTGGGAATGGAACCCAGGAATGGATCCTGGGAATGGATCCCGGGAATGGAACCCAGGAATGGATCCTGGGAATGGAACCCGGGAATGGATCCTGGGAATGGATCCCGGGAATGGAACCCAGGAATGGATCCTGGGAATGGATCCTGGGAATGGATCCTGGGAATGGATCCTGGGAATGGAACCTGGGAATGGATCCTGGGAATGGATCCTGGGAATGGAACCCAGGAATGGATCCTGGGAATGGAACCCAGGAACGGATCCTGGGAATGGATCCTGGGAATGGATCCTGGGAATGGATCCTGGGAATGGATCCTGGGAATGGAACCCAGGAATGGATCCCGGGAATGGATCCTGGGAATGGAACCCAGGAATGGATCCCGGGAATGGATCCCGGGAATGGATCCTGGGAATGGATCCTGGGAATGGAACCCGGGAATGGATCCTGGGAATGGATCCTGGGAATGGAACCCAGGAATGGATCCCGGGAATGGATCCTGGGAATGGATCCTGGGAATGGATCCTGGGAATGGAACCCAGGAACGGATCCTGGGAATGGGACACAGGGATGGGGACACAGGGACACAGGGATGGGGACACAGGGATGGGACACAGGGACACAGGGATGGGACACAGGGATGGGGACACAGGGATGGGACACAGGGACACAGGGATGGGACACGGGGACACATCCAGCCCCCATCCCAACCCCTCCATCACAGCCCCTCCCCTGTCCCTTCTCCCGCTGTCCCCAGGATCCCCCTGTCCCAGCTCGGAGCAGAGGGAAGTCCTGCATCATTAATGATCATTTACATAATTTGCATAATGAATGAAGAGCCAGGAACTGCAGCTCCCAGCCAGAGCCACGAGTGAGGAGGTGCCACATGCCCAGGGCCACGTCCGTGTCACCAACACCAGGGACAGGGACACGGATCCCTGGCAGCCGGGAGCGCCCAGAGCCCATCCCAAGGGACAATGTCCCTGTGCCACCGGCTCCTTCCTCATCCCCATCCTCATCCTCATCCTCATCTTCATCCCCATCCTCATCCTCATCCCCATCCTCATCCCCATCCTCATCCTCTTCCTCATCCTCATCTTCATCCCCATCCTCATCATCTTCCTCATCCTCATCTTCATCCCCATCCCCATCCTCATCCTCATCTTCATCCCCATCCTCATCCCCATCCTCATCCCCATCCTCATCTTCATCCCCATCCTCATCCTCTTCCTCTTCCTCATCCTCATCCTCATCTTCATCCCCATCCTCATCATCTTCCTCATCCTCTTCCTCATCCTCATCTTCATCCCCATCCTCATCCTCATCTTCATCCCCATCCTCATCCCCATCCTCATCCTCATCCTCATCCTCTTCCTCATCCTGTTCCTCATCCTCATCCTCATCCCCATCCTCATCCTCATCTTCATCCCCATCCTCATCCTCATCCTCTTCCTCATCATCTTCCTCATCCTCATCTTCATCCCCATCCTCTTCCTCATCCTCATCCTCATCATCTTCCTCATCCTCATCTTCATCCCCATCCTCATCCTCATCTTCATCCCCATCCTCTTCCTCATCCTCATCCTCATCCTCATCATCTTCCTCATCCTCATCTTCATCCCCATCCTCATCCTCATCCTCATCTTCATCTTCATCCCCATCCTCATCCCCATCCTCATCCCCATCCTCATCCTCCTCCTCACCCTCTTCCTCATCTTCATCCTCATCCTCATCCTCCTCCTCTTCCTCATCTTCCCCATCCTCATCCTCATCCTCTTCCTTATCCTCATCTTCTTCCTCATCCTCATCTTCATCATCTCTGGGACTCTGGGAAAGGGGATTTCCGGGAAACACCGCAGGATGTGGGATGGGGATCAGGAAATCCCGGGATCTTTGTTAATGAGCTGGAACCATCACCCCCCAAATCCCGGGATCAGCCGGGGATCCTCCTTCCAGCCCCGGCTGGGCTCTGATCCCGACCCTGCCTGTGATCCCAAACCTGCCTGTGATCCCAAACCCTGCCTGTGATCCCAAACCCTGCCTGTGATCCCAAACCCTGCCTGTGATCCCAAACCCTGCCTGTGATCCTGACCCTGCCTGTGATCCCAAACCCTGCCTGTGATCCTGACCCTGCCTGTGATCCCAAACCCTGCCTGTGATCCCAAACCCTGCCTGTGATCCCAAACCCTGCTTGTGATCCCCAACCCTGCCTGTGACCCATAACCCTCCCTGTGATCCCAAACCCTGCCTTTGATCCCAAACCCTGCCTGTGATCCCAAACCCTGCCTGTGATCCTGACCCTGCCTGTGATCCCAAACCTGCCTGTGATCCCAAACCCTGCCTGTGATCCCAAACCCTGCCTGTGATCCTGACCCTGCCTGTGATCCCAAACCCTGCCTGTGATCCTGACCCTGCCTGTGATCCCAAACCCTGCCTGTGATCCCAAACCCTGCCTGTGATCCTGACCCTGCCTGTGATCCCAAACCCTGCCTGTGATCCCAAACCCTGCCTGTGATCCTGACCCTGCCTGTGATCCCAAACCCTGCCTGTGATCCCAAACCCTGCCTGTGATCCCAAACCCTGCCTGTGATCCTGACCCTGCCTGTGATCCTGACCCTGCCTGTGATCCCAAACCCTGCCTGTGATCCCAAACCCTGCCTGTGATCCCAAACCCTGCCTGTGATCCCAAACCCTGCCTGTGATCCCAAACCCTGCCTGTGATCCTGACCCTGCCTGTGATCCCAAACCCTGCCTGTGATCCCAAACCCTGCCTGTGATCCCAAACCCTGCCTGTGATCCCAAACCCTGCCTGTGATCCCAAACCCTGCCTGTGATCCCAAACCCTGCCTGTGATCCCAAACCCTGCCTGTGATCCCAAACCCTGCCTGTGATCCTGACCCTGCCTGTGATCCTGACCCTGCCTGTGATCCCAAACCCTGCCTGTGATCCTGACCCTGCCTGTGATCCCAAACCCTGCCTGTGATCCCAAACCCTGCCTGTGATCCCAAACCCTGCCTGTGATCCCAAACCCTGCCTGTGATCCCAAACCCTGCCTGTGATCCCAAACCCTGCCTGTGATCCCAAACCCTGCCTGTGATCCTGACCCTGCCTGTGATCCCAAACCCTGCCTGTGATCCTGACCCTGCCTGTGATCCCAGACCCTGCCTGTGATCCCAAACCCTGCCTGTGATCCCAAACCCTGCCTGTGATCCCAAACCCTGCCTGTGATCCTGACCCTGCCTGTGATCCTGACCCTGCCTGTGATCCCAAACCCTGCCTGTGATCCCAAACCCTGCCTGTGATCCCAAACCCTGCCTGTGATCCTGACCCTGCCTGTGATCCCAAACCCTGCCTGTGATCCCAAACCCTGCCTGTGATCCTGACCCTGCCTGTGATCCCAAACCCTGCCTGTGATCCCAAACCCTGCCTGTGATCCCAAACCCTGCCTGTGATCCTGACCCTGCCTGTGATCCCAAACCCTGCCTGTGATCCCAAACCCTGCCTGTGATCCCAAACCCTGCCTGTGATCCCAAACCCTGCCTGTGATCCTGACCCTGCCTGTGATCCCAAACCCTGCCTGTGATCCTGACCCTGCCTGTGATCCCAAACCCTGCCTGTGATCCCAAACCCTGCCTGTGATCCCAAACCCTGCCTGTGATCCTGACCCTGCCTGTGATCCCAAACCCTGCCTGTGATCCCAAACCCTGCCTGTGATCCTGACCCTGCCTGTGATCCCAAACCCTGCCTGTGATCCCAAACCCTGCCTGTGATCCCAAACCCTGCCTGTGATCCCAAACCCTGCCTGTGATCCCAAACCCTGCCTGTGATCCTGACCCTGCCTGTGATCCTGACCCTGCCTGTGATCCCAAACCCTGCCTGTGATCCCAAACCCTGCCTGTGATCCCAAACCCTGCCTGTGATCCTGACCCTGCCTGTGATCCCAAACCCTGCCTGTGATCCCAAACCCTGCCTGTGATCCCAAACCCTGCCTGTGATCCCAAACCCTGCCTGTGATCCCAAACCCTGCCTGTGATCCTGACCCTGCCTGTGATCCCAAACCCTGCCTGTGATCCCAAACCCTGCCTGTGATCCTGACCCTGCCTGTGATCCCAAACCCTGCCTGTGATCCCAAACCCTGCCTGTGATCCCAAACCCTGCCTGTGATCCCAAACCCTGCCTGTGATCCCAAACCCTGCCTGTGATCCCAAACCCTGCCTGTGATCCCAAACCCTGCCTGTGATCCCAAACCCTGCCTGTGATCCCAAACCCTGCCTGTGATCCTGACCCTGCCTGTGATCCCAAACCCTGCCTGTGATCCCAAACCCTGCCTGTGATCCCAAACCCTGCCTGTGATCCCAAACCCTGCCTGTGATCCTGACCCTGCCTGTGATCCTGACCCTGCCTGTGATCCTGACCCTGCCTGTGATCCCAAACCCTGCCTGTGATCCCAAACCCTGCCTGTGATCCCAAACCCTGCCTGTGATCCCAAACCCTGCCTGTGATCCTGACCCTGCCTGTGATCCTGACCCTGCCTGTGATCCCAAACCCTGCCTGTGATCCTGACCCTGCCTGTGATCCCAAACCCTGCCTGTGATCCCAAACCCTGCCTGTGATCCCAAACCCTGCCTGTGATCCTGACCCTGCCTGTGATCCTGACCCTGCCTGTGATCCCAAACCTGCCTGTGATCCCAAACCCTGCCTGTGATCCCAAACCCTGCCTGTGATCCCAAACCCTGCCTGTGATCCTGACCCTGCCTGTGATCCTGACCCTGCCTGTGATCCCAAACCCTGCCTGTGATCCCAAACCCTGCCTGTGATCCCAAACCCTGCCTGTGATCCCAAACCCTGCCTGTGATCCCAAACCCTGCCTGTGATCCTGACCCTGCCTGTGATCCCAAACCCTGCCTGTGATCCCAAACCCTGCCTGTGATCCTGACCCTGCCTGTGATCCCAAACCCTGCCTGTGATCCTGACCCTGCCTGTGATCCTGACCCTGCCTGTGATCCTGACCCTGCCTGTGATCCCAAACCCTGCCTGTGATCCCAAACCCTGCCTGTGATCCCAAACCCTGCCTGTGATCCCAAACCCTGCCTGTGATCCTGACCCTGCCTGTGATCCTGACCCTGCCTGTGATCCTGACCCTGCCTGTGATCCCAAACCCTGCCTGTGATCCCAAACCCTGCCTGTGATCCCAAACCCTGCCTGTGATCCCAAACCCTGCCTGTGATCCTGACCCTGCCTGTGATCCCAAACCCTGCCTGTGATCCCAAACCCTGCCTGTGATCCCAAACCCTGCCTGTGATCCCAAACCCTGCCTGTGATCCCAAACCCTGCCTGTGATCCTGACCCTGCCTGTGATCCTGACCCTGCCTGTGATCCCAAACCCTGCCTGTGATCCCTGACCCTGCCTGTGATCCCAAACCCTGCCTGTGATCCCAAACCCTGCCTGTGATCCCAAACCCTGCCTGTGATCCCAAACCCTGCCTGTGATCCCAAACTTCCCCGGCGCTGCCCCGGGAATGGGAACGAGGGGCTGGAGCTGCCCTCGCTCCCCCAGGAGGGCTCAGGGGCCACAAGGGAATTTTTTCCCTCAAAATAAGGAGGGAAGAGCTGAGCAAGCACCGGAATCCTTCAGCTCCGCCAGCCCCGGCTCCTCCGGGCTCCGGATCCTCTCCGGCCTCTGGTGCCTCCCAGACCCAGCCCGGGGAAGGTTCTGGAAAAGGGGAAGCTGCAAAGGCCGGGAATGCTGGCGGGAGAGGGGAGGGGACGCCTGGCGCCCGGGAAAGTTCTCCGGCGCTTTATAAATAGCGGCTAATCCCGATCCGCGCTTCCCGGGAAGCCGTGACGGATTAATGAGGGATGCGGCTGCGAGCGCTCCCCGGGCTTCCCAGAGAATTCCAGCACAATCCTGGAGAAATCCAGGGGCCGTGGGGCCGCTCCCAGCCCGGAACCGGCCCTGCAGGGACCCGGCAACAATCCCAGAGCGTCCCGCGGCATCCTGAGCATCCCGAGGTATCCCTGAGCGTCCCACGGACATTCCAGAGCGTTCCTGGGTATCCCAGAGCATCCTGGAGCATCCTGGGGCATCCCAAAGCATCCCAGAGCATCCCTGGGATATCCTGGAGCATCCCAAGGCATTCCTGGGTATCCCAGAGCATCCCTGGGACATCCTGGGGCATCCCAAGGCATCCCTGGGATATCCTGGGGCATCCCAAAGCATCCCAGAGCATCCCTGGGATATCCTGGAATATCCCAAGGCTTTCCTGGGTATCCCAGAGCATCCCTGGGATATCCTGGGGCATCCCAAGGCATCCCTGGGATATTCTGGAGCATTCCAGAGCATCCCAGAGTGACCCTGGGATATCCTGGAGCATCCCAAAGCATTCCTGGGTATCCCAGAGCATTCCTGGGATATCCTGGGGCATCCCAAAGCATTCCTGGGATATCCTGGAGCATCCCAAGGCATTCCTGGGTATCCCAGAGCATTCCTGGGATATTCTGGAGCATTCCAGAGCATCCCAGAGTGTCCCTGGGATATCCTGGGGCATCCCAAAGCATTCCTGGGTATCCCAGAGCATTCCTGGGATATCCTGGGGCATCCCAAGGCTTTCCTGGGTATCCCAGAGCATCCCTGGGACATCCTGGAGCATCCCAAGGCACGCTGGGGCATCCCAGAGGATTCCTGGAGGATCCTGCACCAGGATTCCAGGAGGAATTCCTCCCGGGCCCTCGGTGGGGACAGATGGATCGGGACCATTCCAGCCTCGATTCCAGGGGTTTGGGCAGCTTTGTCCCCCCGGCCGTGCCAGAGCCGGCACCGGGATCCGTCTCCCGCGGGATTGATGGATTCTGGGAGCCGGGAACTGCGGGAATGGGGCCGGAATGCCGAGGATCCGCTCCGGGACAGCCCCACGTTGGGAACGCCGACACGGAAAAACTCCGGATTCCCATCCCGATTCCGGGAAGGTTTCGGGCCCCTCGGAGCCGCTCGGCCGCTCCAGCAGCCCCGGAGGTGCCCCCTCATCCCCCGGGAATTCTCCCGCTCCCAGCCCCCGCCCCGGGAAGGCGCCAGGCTCCCGAGTTTTGCCGGGAGAGGAGTCGGGATTAGAGCGGCGCCGGTATCTGCACATATTTATAGTGCGCTGACGGATCTATTTTAGCTGGAAAGCCGGGATGAGCTCCCGCGGGAGCATCCCTGGAGTCACATTTTAAGGGACTTGGCATCTCTTTCTGCCGCTCATTTGCATTTGATATCCATAAAAAAGGCAGGCGTTGATAAAAGGCGGATATTTATCCTATTCCTGGCTTGGCAGAGGAGGGTTGGGAATGGCACCGGGGAGAAATCCAACAAAAAACCGGGAAAATAAAAGCCAGAAGGTCCCGCCGGGATCGCGGGATTCGATGGGATGGGATGGGATGGGATGGGATGGGATGGGATGGGATGGGATGGGATGGGATGGGATGGGATCCATGGGATGGGATGGGATGGGATGGGATGGGAGGGGATGGGATGGGATGGGATGGGATGGGATGGGATGGGATGGGATCCATGGGATGGGATCCATGGGATGGGATGGGATGGGATGGGATGGTCTTGGGGAGCAATCCCGTCTGGAAGAGAGCAGGGTGGAACAGGAATTCCCACGGAACAGGAATTCCCACGGAACAGGAATTCCCTGGAACAGGAATTCCCATAGAACAGAAATTCCCTGGATCAGGAATTCCCACAGAACAGGAATTCCCATAGAACAGGAATTCCCTGGAACAGGAATTCCCATAGAACAGGAATTCCCACAGAACAGGAATTCCCGTGGAACAGGAATTCCCTGGAACAGGAATTCCCTGTAACAGGAATTCCCGTGGAACAGGAATTCCCAATGGAACAGGAATTCCCACAGAACAGGAATTCCCACAGAACAGGAATTCCCTGGAACAGGAATTCCCACAGAACAGGAATTCCCAGGAACAGGAATTCCCACGGAACAGGAATTCCCAGGAACAGGAATTCCCTGGAACAGGAATTCCCACAGAACAGGAATTCCCACGGAACAGGAATTCCCACAGAACAGGAATTCCCACAGAACAGGAATTCCCACGGAACAGGAATTCCCATGGATCAGGAATTCCCATGGAACAGGGATCCCAATGGAACAGGAATTCCCTGGAACAGGAATTCCCTGGAACAGGAATTCCCTGGAACAGGAATTCCCACAGAACAGGAATTCCCATGGATCAGGAATTCCCTGGAACAGGGATGGCAGCACCGGGACATTTCCCCAGGAGATTCCCGGCCCCAGCGGGAGCAGGGATGGAGCCCCCGGATCCCAAAGGCCGATCCCGGTGCCGAGGTCCCCGGGGGACGGAGACCGGACCCGTTCCCAGCTCCGGCGTTAATTGGGACCCCTCATCATCCGGGGCCCCCAATCCAGGGAATGTTCCCGTCACAGCCTGGGGGTGTTCCGGTGCTGATCCCAGATCACCCCAGGACACGGATCCTGGATCCCGGATCCCGATCCCAGATCACCCCAGGACACGGATCCTGGATCCCGGATCCCGGTCCCAGATCACCCCAGGACACAGATCCTAGATCCCGGATCCCGGTCCCAGATCACCCCAGGACACTGATCCCGGATCCCGATCCCAGATCACCCCAGGACACTGATCCCGGATCCCGATCCCAGATCACCCCAGGACACGGATCCTGGATCCCGGATCCCGATCCCAGATCACCCCAGGACACGGATCCTGGATCCCGGATCCCGATCCCAGATCACCCCAGGACACGGATCCTGGATCCTGGATCCCGATCCCAGATCACCCCAGGACACGGATCCTGGATCCCGGATCCTGATCCCAGATCACCCCAGGACATGGATCCTGGATCCCGGATCCCGATCCCAGATCACCCCAGGACACGGATCCTGGATCCTGGATCCCGATCCCAGATCACCCCAGGACACTGATCCCGGATCCCGATCCCAGATCACCCCAGGACACGGATCCTGTGGTGGCGATCCCAGAACCCCAGGACATGGATCCCGGATCCCCCCAGGACAAATATACCGGATCCCCCCGGACACGGATCCCAGATCCTCAGGACACGGATCCTGGATCCTGCAGTGCTGACCCCAGATCCCCACAGGACACGGATCCCGGATCCCCAGGTCATGGATCCCGGAGTGCCAATCTCAGATCCCAAGGACGCAGATCCTGGATCCCACAGTGTCAAACCCAGATCCCCCCAGGAGATGGATCCCAGAACCCCCCAGTACACAGATCCCGGATCCCCCCCGAGCCGGATCCCCCCGGATCCCCGCGGATCCCGGCGCTCACCGGCGAGCAGGAATGTGATCAGGCAGGTTTCCTTGGGCAGGAAGAGTTTGAGGCGGGAGCCGCTGAACACGTACTCCACCACGGCCTCGGAGCGGCCGGCGCGCTGCAGGAACGGCAGGAACTGCTTCGCCTTCTGCGTGTCCTGCGGGAAACCGGGAACTCAGAGCCCCTCCGGAATCCCGGCCCCTCGGGAATCCCGGCCCCTCGGGAATCCCGGCCCCTCGGGAATCCCGGCCCCTCGGGAATCCCGGCCCCTCCGGAATCCCAGCCCCTCGGGAATCCCGGCCCCTCGGGAATCCCGGCCCCTCCGGAATCCCGGCCCCTCGGGAATCCCGGCCCCTCCGGAATCCCGGCCCCTCGGGAATCCCAGCCCCTCGGGAATCCCAGCCCCTCGGGAATCCCAGCCCCTCGGGAATCCCGGCCCCTCGGGAATCCCGGCCCCTCCGGAATCCCGGCCCCTCGGGAATCCCGGCCCCTCCGGAATCCCGGCCCCTCGGGAATCCCGGCCCCTCGGGAATCCCATCCCCGGGAATCCCAGCCCCGGGAATCCCGGCCCCTCGGGAATCCCAGCCCCGGGAATCCCATCCCCGGGAATCCCAGCCCCGGGAATCCCATCCCCGGGAATCCCAGCCCCGGGAATCCCATCCCCGGGAATCCCATCCCCTGTTCCCGCTGGGATCGGGGTCTGGGCACGGAGCCGTGTCCAGCTCAGAGCCCCTCCGGAATCCCGGCCCCGGGAATCCCGGCCCCTCGGGAATCCCATTCCCGGGAATCCCGGCCCCTCCGGAATCCCGGCCCCTCGGGAATCCCATCCCCGGGAATCCTGGCCCCGGGAATCCCATCCCCTGTTCCCGCTGGGATCCGGGTCTGGGCACGGAGCCGAGCGTTTCCAGCTCGGGATGGGCCCCAAACACCGCCCGGATCCGTCCCGGAATCCCAAATATGTCCTAAAGCGCATCTCGAAATACAGCCCAAAATAAGCTCCAAATCCATCCAAAAACAGATCCCAAACATATCCCAAAATCCAGCCAAAATCCATCCCCAAACCCCAAATATATCCCGAAACGCGTCTCAAAATGCATCTCAAAACACATCTCAAACGACATCCAAAAATCCCAAATCCATCCCAAAATAAATCCTAAATATATCCCAAGACACATTCCAAATCCAGCCCAAATCCAGCCAAAATGAACCCCTAAACCCATCCCCAAACCCATCCAAATCCCAAATCCCAAATCCCAAATCCCCCCCAGGGCTGGAGCAGCAGGAGAGCTCCGGCCCCATTTCCCCCACCCATCCCATGGATCCCATCCCATGGATCCCGTCCCATGGATCCCATCCCATGGATCCATCCCATGGATCCCATCCCATGGATCCCATCCCATGGATCCCATCCCATCCCATGGATCCCATCCCATGGATCCCATCCCATGGATCCCATCCCATGGATCCCATCCCATGGATCCCATCCCATGGATCCCATCCCATGGATCCCATCCCATCCCATGGATCCCATCCCATGGATCCCATCCCATGGATCCCATCCCATCCCATGGATCCCATCCCATGGATCCCATCCCATTGATCCCATCCCATCCCATCCCATGGATCCCATCCCATCCCATGGATCCCATCCCATCCCATGGATCCCATCCCATGGATCCCATCCCATCCCATCCCATCCCATCCCATCCCATCCCTGCAGCCAAGGGCTCCAGAGAAATCCTTGGAAACGTTAATTAACGGAGGAAAACTTAACGAGCTCTGCCGGGAGGTGTGGGGATCCCCAGATCCCTTCAGCAGAGCCGAGGAATCCCAGATTCCCACCAGCATTCCAGATTCCCACCGGCATTCCAGATTCCCACCAGCATTCCAGATTCCCACCGGCATTCCAGATTCCCACCGGCATTCCAGATTCCCACCGGCATTCCAGATTCCCACTGGCATTCCAGATTCCCACCGGCATTCCGGTGCTGGCTCCCGGGCTCTGGGGCAGCTCCCGGTTTATTGACCCGAGGGGAAACGGGAACAACCCCGGAGCTCCCGGGAAACGGCGCCGGGAGGCTTTTATCCCATTTATTCCCAGGGGTTTTATCCCTGGGGGTTTTATCCCGTTTATCCCCACGGGTTTTATCCCGTTTATTCCCACGGGTTTTATCCCTGTGGCTTTTATCCCGTTTATTCCCACCGGTTTTATCCCTGTGGCTTTTATCCCGTTTATTCCCACGGGTTTTATCCCATTTATTCCCGTGGGTTTTATCCCTGGGGGTTTTATCCCGTTTATCCCCTCGGGTTTTATCCCGTTTATTCCCACGGGTTTTATCCCTGTGGCTTTTATCCCGTTTATTCCCACCGGTTTTATCCCATTTCTCCCTGTGGATTTTATCCCTGTGGCTTTTATCCCATTTATCCCCACGGGTTTTATCCCATTTATCCCTGTGGGTTTTATCCCATTTCTCCCTGTGGATTTTATCCCTGTGGCTTTTATCCCATTTATCCCCACGGGTTTTATCCCTGTGGGTTTTATCCCGTTTATTCCCACGGGTTTTATCCCGTTTATTCCCACGGGTTTTATCCCGTTTATTCCCACGGGTTTTATCCCATTTATTCCCGTGGGTTTTATCCCTGGGGGTTTTATCCCGTTTATCCCCTCGGGTTTTATCCAGTTTCTCCCCGTGGGTTTTGTCCCTGTGGGTTTTATCCCATTTCTCCCTGTGGATTTTAACCCTGTGGCTTTTATCCCATTTATCCCTGTGGCTTTTATCCCATTTATCCCTGTGGGTTTTATCCCATTTATCCCTGTGGATTTTATCCCTGTGGATTTTATCCCGTTTCTCCCCGCGGGTTTTATCCCGTTTGGATCCTTACTCCGGAGATGTCGGCCACCCTGTGGATCGGCACCTCCTTCTTGCTGTGCAGCCCCTTCCCGTTCTTGATGGCCCTGCAAGAGGAGCCGGGAGTGAGCTCCTGCTGGATCCCGGGATCACCGGGAATGAGCTCCTGCTGGATCCCGGGATCACCGGGAATGAGCTCCTGCTGGATCCCGGGATCACCGGGAACGAGCTCCTGCTGGATCCCGGGATCACCGGGAATGAGCTCCTGCTGGATCCCGGGATCACCGGGAACGAGCTCCTGCTGGATCCCAGGATCACCGGGAACGAGCTCCTGCTGGATCCCGGGATCACCGGGAACGAGCTCCTGCTGGATCCCGGGATCACCGGGAACGAGCTCCTGCTGGATCCCGGGATCACCGGGAACGAGCTCCTGCTGGATCCCGGGATCACCGGCAATGAGCTCCTGCTGGATCCCGGGATCACCGGCAATGAGCTCCTGCTGGATCCCGGGATCACCGGGAACGAGCTCCTGCTGGATCCCGGGATCACCGGGAATGAGCTCCTGCTGGATCCCGGGATCACCGGGAATGAGCTCCTGCTGGATCCCGGGATCACCGGGAACGAGCTCCTGCTGGATCCCGGGATCACCGGCAATGAGCTCCTGCTGGATCCCGGGATCACCGGGAACGAGCTCCTGCTGGATCCCGGGATCACCGGGAATGAGCTCCTGCTGGATCCCGGGATCACCGGGAATGAGCTCCTGCTGGATCCCGGGATCACCGGGAAGGAGCTCCTGCTGGATCCCGGGATCACCGGCAATGAGCTCCTGCTGGATCCCGGGATCACCGGGAACGAGCTCCTGCTGGATCCCGGGATCACCGGGAAGGAGCTCCTGCTGGATCCCGGGATCACCGGGAACGAGCTCCTGCTGGATCCCGGGATCACCGGGAACGAGCTCCTGCTGGATCCCGGGATCACCGGGAACGAGCTCCTGCTGGATCCCGGGATCACCGGGAACGAGCTCCTGCTGGATCCCAGGATCACCGGGAAGGAGCTCCTGCTGGATCCCGGGATCACCGGGAAGGAGCTCCTGCTGGATCCCGGGATCACCGGCAATGAGCTCCTGCTGGATCCCGGGATCACCGGGAAGGAGCTCCTGCTGGATCCCGGGATCACCGGGAAGGAGCTCCTGCTGGATCCCGGGATCACCGGGAACGAGCTCCTGCTGGATCCCGGGATCACGGGGAACGAGCTCCTGCTGGATCCCGGGATCACCGGGAACGAGCTCCTGCTGGATCCCGGGATCACCGGGAATGAGCTCCGGCTGGATCCCGGGATCACCGGGAACGAGCTCCTGTTGGATCCCGGGATCACCGGGAATGAGCTCCTGCTGGATCCCGGGATCACCGGGAACGAGCTCCTGATGGATCCCGGGATCACCGGGAATGAGCTCCTGCTGGATCCCGGGATCACCGGGAACGAGCTCCTGATGGATCCCGGGATCACCGGGAATGAGCTCCTGCTGGATCCCGGGATCACCGGGAACGAGCTCCTGCTGGATCCCGGGATCACCGGCAATGAGCTCCTGCTGGATCCCGGGATCACCGGGAAGGAGCTCCTGCTGGATCCCGGGATCACCGGGAACGAGCTCCTGCTGGATCCCGGGATCGCCGGGAACGAGCTCCTGCTGGATCCCGGGATCACCGGGAAGGAGCTCCTGCTGGATCCCGGGATCGCCGGGAACGAGCTCCTGCTGGATCCCGGGATCACCGGGAACGAGCTCCTGCTGGATCCCGGGATCATGGGGAACGAGCTCCGGCTGGATCCCGGGATCACCGGGAAGGAGCTCCTGCTGGATCCCGGGATCGCCGGGAACGAGCTCCTGCTGGATCCCGGGATCACCGGGATCACCGGGATCACCGGGATCCCCGGGATCCGCCCGGAGCGCGGCCCTGCCGTGAGCAGCGGGGCCGGAGGAGCCTGGAGCGGGAACGTGGGGATGGAACCGAGGGATGGAAAAGCAGCGGGAGATCCCAGCTGGATCCCAAAACACATCCCAAATAGATCCCAAATCCAGCCAAAATCCATCCAAAACAAATCCCCAAACCCATCCATGCCGGATCCTCGTCCCGGCACAGGGATGGGGGCTGGGATGTTCCCGGGATGTTCCCTTGGGATGAGGCTGTGGGACAGTGACACGGGGACACACACAGGGACACACACAGGTGACACAGGTGACACACACAGGGACACACACAGGGACACACACAGGTGACACAGGTGACACACACAGGGACACACACAGGGACACACACAGGGACACACACAGGTGACACAGGTGACACAGGTGACACAGGTGACACACACAGGGACACACACAGTGACACACACAGGGACACACACAGGGACACAGGTGACACAGGTGACACAGGTGACACACACAGTGACACACACAGGTGACACACACAGGTGACACACTGACAGTGACACACACACAGGTGACACACACAGGGACACACACACTGACACAGGTGACACAGTGACACACACAGGTGACACACAGAGTGACACACACAGGTGACACAGGTGACACAGGTGACACAGGTGACACACACAGGTGACACACTGACAGTGACACACACAGTGACACACACACAGGTGACACACAGAGTGACACACACAGGTGACACAGGTGACACAGGTGACACAGGTGACACACACAGGTGACACACTGACAGTGACACACACAGTGACACACACACAGGTGACACACAGAGTGACACACACAGGTGACACAGGTGACACAGTGACACACACAGTGACACACAGTGACACAGGTGACAGTGACACAGGTGACACAGGTGACACAATGACACATGTGACAGAGGTGACACAGTGAAACACGTGACACAGGTGACACACAGAGTGACACAGTGACACAGTGACACACACAGGTGACACAGGTGACACAGGTGACACAGTGACACACACAGTGACACACACAGGTGACACACACACTGACACAGGTGACACAGGTGACACAGTGACACAGTGACACACACAATGACACACAGGTGACACACACACTGACACAGTGACACACACAGGTGACACAGGTGACACAGGTGACACAGTGACACACACAGGTGACACACACACTGACACAGGTGACACACACACACAGGTGACACAGGTGACACACACAGTGACACACACAGGGACACACACAGGGACACAGGTGACACAGGTGACACAGGTGACACACACAGTGACACACTGACAGTGACACACACAGTGACACACACACAGGTGACACACACAGGGACACACACACTGACACAGGTGACACAGTGACACACACAGGTGACACACAGAGTGACACACACAGGTGACACAGGTGACACAGGTGACACACACAGTGACACACACAGGTGACACAGGTGACACAGGTGACACACACAGGGACACACACAGGTGACACAGGTGACACAGGTGACACAGGTGACACACACAGGGACACACACAGGTGACACACACAGGGACACACTGACAGTGACACACACAGTGACACACACACAGGTGACACAGGTGACACACACAGGGACACACACACTGACACAGGTGACACAGTGACACACACAGGTGACACACAGAGTGACACACACAGGTGACACAGGTGACACAGTGACACACACAGTGACACACACAGGTGACACAGGTGACACAGGTGACACAGGTGACACAGTGACACACAGTGACACACACAGGTGACACACACAGGTGACACAGGTGACACACACAGGGACACACACAGGTGACACAGGTGACACAGTGACACACACAGGTGACACAGGTGACACAGGTGACACAGGTGACACAGTGACACACAGTGACACACACAGGTGACACACACAGGTGACACAGGTGACACAGGTGACACAGTGACACACACAGGTGACACAGGTGACACTCACCGAGCCTCGGCTGCCAGCAGCTCGTCGTAGTGTGCCGAGCGCTGGTCGTCGTCCTGCCGGTAGCGCAGCACCGTGGCCAGGCCCTTGCTGACCAGCGCCTCCGCGATGTTACTGCGGGAACGGGAACGGGAACGGGAATGGGAACGGGAACGGGAACGGGAATGGGAATGGGAATGGGAATGGGAATGGGAACGGGAACGGGAATGGGAATGGGAACGGGAACGGGGATGGGAACGGGAATGGGAACGGGAACGGGGATGGGAATGGGAACGGGGATGGGAATGGGGATGGGAATGGGAATGGGAATGGGAATGGGAACGGGAATGGGAATGGGAACGGGAACGGGAACGGGAACGGGGATGGGAATGGGAACGGGAATGGGAATGGGAATGGGAATGGGAATGGGAATGGGAATGGGAATGGGAATGGGAATGGGAATGGGAATGGGGATGGGAATGGGAATGGGAATGGGAATGGGAATGGGGATGGGAATGGGAATGGGAATGGGAATGGGAACGGGAATGGGAATGGGAATGGGAATGGGAATGGGAATGGGAATGGGAATGGGAATGGGAACGGGGATGGGAATGGGAATGGGAACGGGAATGGGAATGGGAACGGGGATGGGAATGGGAACGGGGATGGGAATGGGGATGGGAATGGGAATGGGAATGGGAATGGGAATGGGAATGGGGATGGGAATGGGAATGGGAATGGGAATGGGAATGGGAATGGGAATGGGAATGGGAATGGGAATGGGAATGGGAATGGGAACGGGAATGGGGATGGGAATGGGGATGGGAATGGGAATGGGAATGGGGATGGGAATGGGAACGGGAATGGGAATGGGAATGGGAACAGGAATGGGAATGGGGATGGGAACGGGAATGGGAACGGGTCGGGAACTGGGGCAGGGAGACCCCAATCCTGCCCCAATCCTGTTCATTCCCATCCCAATCCCATCCAATCCTGTCCCAATCCCACCCCAATCCTGCCCTAATCCTGTTCATTCCCATCCCAATCCATCCTACCCTAATCCCATCCCAATCCTGCCCCAATCCCATTCAATCCCATCCCAATCCTGCCCCAATCCTGCCCTAATCCTGTTCATTCCCATCCCAATCCATCCTACCCTAATCCCATCCCAATCCTGCCCCAATCCCATTCAATCCTGTCCCAATCCCACCCCAATCCTGCCCTAATCCTGTTCAATCCCATCCCAATCCATCCTACCCTAATACCATCCCAATCCTGCCCCAATCCCATTCAATCCCATCCCAATCCTGCCCCAATCCTGCCCTAATCCTGTTCATTCCCATCCCAATCCATCCTACCCTAATCCCATCCCAATCCTGCCCCAATCCCGCCCCAATCCCATCCCAATCCTGCCCCAATCCCATCCCAATCCTGCCCCAATCCCATCCCAATCCTGCCCCAATCCCATCCCAATCCTGCCCCAATCCCATCCCAATCCTGCCCCAATCCCATCCCAATCCTGCCCCAATCCCATTCAATCCCATCCCAATCCTGCCCCAATCCCATCCCAATCCTGCCCCAATCCTGCCCCAATCCCATCCCAATCCTGCCCCAATCCCATCCCAATCCTGCCCCAATCCCATTCAATCCCACCCAATCCCAAGGGAAGGCCTGGAGTGACACATCCCAGTTCTCTGAGCACACTGTGGGGGGACCAGAACCGGACCCCAAAATTCCACCCCAAAATTCCAGCCCAAAATTCCAGCCCCAGCTCCCCAGCCCCGCAGGCTCAGCATTCCCAGCCCCAGGAGCCTCCTGCATTTCCCAATCCCATCCCAGATTCCCCCCAGACCCGAGGGGAATCTCCCCGATTCCACCATCCCACTTTTTCCTGGGAGAGCAGTTTGGGGGGGGCTGGGGCAGGGCGACCCCCCCGCCCCCATTCCCATGGGAAGAGCCGGGATTTCTGGGATCAGCCAGGGGGGCTGGGCAGGGCAGGGATGAGTCCAGCACATTCCACCGCTCTCAGCAAATCCATGGATTCTCCTCTGCCAGCACATCCCCGATTCTCCTCCAATCCCCCCCGCCCAGCTCCCTCCGGATCCCAAACGAGCGGATCCATCCCGAGGATCCGGATCCCCGAATCCCGGGAGTGCCGAATCCCGGGGAGGGGGAAGGGCAAATTCCGGGAGCTGGAATTAGGTCTCGGAGCAGGGGGAGGAAGCAAAAATTCGGGATTGGCAGGCGAGGGAATCGCTGCAGCCGGAGCAGCTGCGGCAGCCGGGGAATGCCGAGAACCGGGAATGCCGAGAACCGGGAATGCTGAGAGCTGGGAATGCTGAGTGCTGGGAATGCTGAGTGCTGGGAATGCTGAGTGCTGGGAATGCTGAGTGCTGGGAATGCTGAGTGCTGGGAATGGGAACCCTGGGAATGCTGAGAACTGGGAATGCTGAGTGCTGGGAATGCTGAGTGCTGGGAATGAACAGCCTGGGAATGCTGAGAACTGGGAATGCCGAGAACCGGGAATGCTGAGCACTGGGAATGCTGAGTGCTGGGAATGGGAACCCTGGGAATGCTGAGTGCTGGGAATGGGAACCCTGGGAATGCTGAGTGCTGGGAATGCTGAGTGCTGGGAATGGGAACCCTGGGAATGCTGAGTGCTGGGAATGGGAACCCTGGGAATGCTGAGTGCTGGGAATGCTGAGTGCTGGGAATGGGAACCCTGGGAATGCTGAGAACTGGGAATGCCGAGAACCGGGAATGCTGAGTGCTGGGAATGCTGAGCACTGGGAATGCTGAGTGCTGGGAATGCTGAGTGCTGGGAATGGGAACCCTGGGAATGGGAACCCCGGGAATGCTGAGTGCTGGGAATGCTGAGTGCTGGGAATGGGAACCCCGGGAATGCTGAGTGCTGGGAATGCTGAGAACTGGGAATGGGAACCCTGGGAATGCTGAGTGCTGGGAATGGGAACCCTGGGAATGCTGAGAACTGGGAATGCTGAGTGCTGGGAATGCTGAGCACTGGGAATGCTGAGAACTGGGAATGGGAACCCTGGGAATGCTGAGCACTGGGAATGGGAACCCTGGGAATGCTGAGCACTGGGAATGGGAACCCTGGGAATGCTGAGTGCTGGGAATGCTGAGTGCTGGGAATGCTGAGTGCTGGGAATGCTGAGAACTGGGAATGGGAACCCTGGGAATGCTGAGTGCTGGGAATGCTGAGTGCTGGGAATGAACAGCCTGGGAATGCTGAGAACTGGGAATGCCGAGAACCGGGAATGCTGAGTGCTGGGAATGCTGAGAACTGGGAATGGGAACCCTGGGAATGCTGAGAACTGGGAATGAACACCCCGGGAATGCTGAGCACTGGGAATGCTGAGCACTGGGAATGCTGAGAACTGGGAATAGGAACTCTGGGAATGCCAAGAACTGGGAATGCTGAGCACTGGGAATGCCGAGCACTGGGAATGCTGAGCACTGGGAATGGGAACTCTGGGAATGCCAAGAACCGGGAATGCCAAGAACTGGGAATGCCGAGCACTGGGAATGCTGAGCACTGGGAATGCTGAGCACTGGGAATGGGAACTCTGGGAATGCTGAGCACTGGGAATGCTGAGAACTGGGAATGGGAACCCTGGGAATGCTGAGCACTGGGAATGCTGAGCACTGGGAATGCTGAGAACTGGGAATAGAAACTCTGGGAATGCCAAGAACTGGGAATGCCAAGAACTGGGAATGCTGAGCACTGGGAATGCTGAGCACTGGGAATGGGAACTCTGGGAATGCCGAGCACCGGGAATGAACACCCCGGGAATGCTCGGGAAGGAGCCGGAGCCGGGGGAAGCCAGGGAAGGGCCGGGGGGGCTCCCGGCGCTCCCTGACATTCCCGATCCCAGAGATCCCGCTCCCCATCCCAATCCTGGAGAGTGGAAAAGCTCCCCCCTCGTCCCTCCCTGGGCCACCGGAGAGCCTGGATGTTCTGGAGCATTCCCGGAATTCCCAGCCATGAATTCCAGCTGCTTCCCAGAGCCAAAGCACCACGCTGGGATCAGAGCTGGGATCAGGGCTGGGATCAGGAATGGGATCAGAGCTGGGATCAGGACTGGGATCAGGAATGGGATCAGAGCTGGGATCAGAGCTGGGATCAGGAATGGGATCAGAGCTGGGATCAGGACTGGGATCAGAGCTGGGATCAGAGCTGGGATCAGAGCTGGGATCAGGAATGGGATCAGAGCTGGGATCAGAGCTGGGATCAGGAATGGGATCAGGGCTGGGATCAGAGCTGGGATCAGAGCTGGGATCAGAGCTGGGATCAGAGCTGGGATCAGAGCTGGGATCAGGAATGGGATCAGAGCTGGGATCAGAGCTGGGATCAGGAATGGGATCAGGGCTGGGATCAGAGCTGGGATCAGAGCTGGGATCAGAGCTGGGATCAGAGCTGGGATCAGAGCTGGGATCAGGAATGGGATCAGAGCTGGGATCAGAGCTGGGATCAGGGCTGGGATCAGGAATGGGATCAGAGCTGGGATCAGAGCTGGGATCAGGAATGGGATCACAGCTGGGATAAGAGCTGGGATCAGAGCTGGGATCAGGACTGGGATCAGGAATGGGATCAGGGATGGGATCAGGACTGGGATCAGGAATGGGATCAGAGCTGGGATCAGGACTGGGATCAGGAATGGGATCAGAGCTGGGATCAGAGCTGGGATCAGGAATGGGATCAGAGCTGGGATCAGAGCTGGGATCAGAGCTGGGATCAGAGCTGGGATCAGAGCTGGGATCAGGAATGGGATCAGGAATGGGATCAGAGCTGGGATCAGAGCTGGGATCAGAGCTGGGATCAGGAATGGGATCAGAGCTGGGATCAGAGCTGGGATCAGGAATGGGATCAGAGCTGGGATCAGGACTGGGATCAGGAATGGGATCAGAGCTGGGATCAGGACTGGGATCAGGAATGGGATCAGGGATGGGATCAGGACTGGGATCAGGAATGGGATCAGGGATGGGATCAGGAATGGGATCAGAGCTGGGATCAGAGCTGGGATCAGGAATGGGATCAGGGATGGGATCAGGACTGGGATCAGGAATGGGATCAGAGCTGGGATCAGGAATGGGATCAGGGATGGGATCAGGAATGGGATCAGAGCTGGGATCAGAGCTGGGATCAGGAATGGGATCAGAGCTGGGATCAGGGCTGGGATCAGAGCTGGGATCAGGACTGGGATCAGGAATGGGATCAGAGCTGGGATCAGGACTGGGATCAGGAATGGGATCAGGGATGGGATCAGGAATGGGATCAGAGCTGGGATCAGAGCTGGGATCAGAGCTGGGATCAGAGCTGGGATCAGAGCTGGGATCAGGAATGGGATCAGAGCTGGGATCAGAGCTGGGATCAGAGCTGGGATCAGGAATGGGATCAGAGCTGGGATCAGAGCTGGGATCAGAGCTGGGATCAGGAATGGGATCAGAGCTGGGATCAGAGCTGGGATCAGAGCTGGGATCAGAGCTGGGATCAGAGCTGGGATCAGGGCTGGGATCAGGAATGGGATCAGAGCTGGGATCAGAGCTGGGATCAGGGCTGGGATCAGGAATGGGATCAGGAATGGGATCAGAGCTGGGATCAGAGCTGGGATCAGAGCTGGGATCAGGGATGGGATCAGAGCTGGGATCAGAGCTGGGATCAGGACTGGGATCAGAGCTGGGATCAGAGCTGGGATCAGAGCTGGGATCAGAGCTGGGATCAGGACTGGGATCAGAGCTGGGATCAGAGCTGGGATCAGAGCTGGGATCAGGAATGGGATCAGAGCTGGGATCAGGAATGGGATCAGAGCTGGGATCAGAGCTGGGATCAGAGCTGGGATCAGGAATGGGATCAGAGCTGGGATCAGAGCTGGGATCAGAGCTGGGATCAGGAATGGGATCAGAGCTGGGATCAGGGATGGGATCAGGGATGGGATCAGGGATGGGATCAGAGCTGGGATCAGGGCTGGGATCAGGGATGGGATCAGGGATGGGATCAGGGATGGGATCAGGGATGGGATCAGAGCTGGGATCAGAGCTGGGATCAGAGCTGGGATCAGGACTGGGATCAGGAATGGGATCAGGACTGGGATCAGGACTGGGATCAGGAATGGGATCAGGAATGGGATCAGGAATGGGATCAGGAAGGGGATCGGGGCTGCAGCTCCTGCCCTGGCTCCCACCCCGGCGCTGTCGTGCCCGGAATTCCAAGCAGGCTCAGCCCAGCCCAGATGCCGGGCGGACACTCCAGGAGCACAAGCCAGGCTTTATTCCCTGCTCCATCCCAGCCTGGCAAAGGCCTCGGGACACAGACCCTGCTCTGTTCCGCCCCCGGCATCCCGGGATGCAGCACCGGGAATGGCCCTGCTGGAATATCCCGGGATGCAGCACCGGGAATGGCAGTGCTGGAATATCCCGGGATGCAGCACCGGGAATGGCCCTGCTGGAACATCCCGGGATGCAGCACCGGGAATGGCCCTGGCAGTGCTGGAATATCCCGGGATGCAGCACCGGGAATGGCTCTGGCACTGCTGGAATATCCCGGGATGCAGCACCGGGAATGGCCCTGCTGGAATATCCCGGGATGCAGCACCGGGAATGGCCCTGACACTGCTGGAATATCCCGGGATGCAGCACCGGGAATGGCTCTGGCACTGCTGGAATATCCCGGGATGCAGCACTGGGAATGGCCCTGACAGTGCTGGAATATCCCGGGATGCAGCACCGGGAATGGCCCTGACACTGCTGGAATATCCCGGGATGCAGCACCGGGAATGGCTCTGGCACTGCTGGAACATCCCGGGATGCAGCACCGGGAATGGCCCTGCTGGAATATCCCGGGATGCAGCACCGGGAATGGCCCTGGCAGTGCTGGAATATCCCGGGATGCAGCACTGGGAATGGCCCTGCTGGAATATCCCGGGATGCAGCACCGGGAATGGCTCTGACAGTGCTGGAATATCCCGGGATGCAGCACCGGGAATGGCACTGCTGGAATATCCCGGGATGCAGCACCGGGAATGGCCCTGCTGGAATATCCCGGGATGCAGCACCGGGAATGGCCCTGCTGGAATATCCCGGGATGCAGCACCGGGAATGGCCCTGACACTGCTGGAATATCCCGGGATGCAGCACCGGGAATGGCCCTGACAGTGCTGGAATATCCCGGGATGCAGCACCGGGAATGGCCCTGCTGGAATATCCCGGGATGCAGCACCGGGAATGGCTCTGGCACTGCTGGAATATCCCGGGATGCAGCACCGGGAATGGCCCTGACAGTGCTGGAATATCCCGGGATGCAGCACCGGGAATGGCTCTGGCACTGCTGGAATATCCCGGGATGCAGCACCGGGAATGGCAGTGCTGGAATATCCCGGGATGCAGCACCGGGAATGGCCCTGCTGGAATATCCCGGGATGCAGCACCGGGAATGGCACTGCTGGAACATCCCGGGATGCAGCACCGGGAATGGCCCTGCTGGAATATCCCGGGATGCAGCACCGGGAATGGCACTGACAGTGCTGGAATATCCCGGGATGCAGCACCGGGAATGGCTCTGGCACTGCTGGAATATCCCGGGATGCAGCACCGGGAATGGCTCTGGCACTGCTGGAATATCCCGGGATGCAGCACTGGGAATGGCCCTGACAGTGCTGGAATATCCCGGGATGCAGCACCGGGAATGGCCCTGACACTGCTGGAACATCCCGGGATGCAGGGACAGCTCTCCCGGCTCTCCCGGCTCTCCCAGCCCTGGGATCAGGGAACAGGAACACCCAGCTCTGATCCCGGATTTTGCAGGAAGGAGGGAAGGGAAGGGAAGGAAGGGAAGGAAGGCGAGTGCAGCTCCCAGCCCCTGGATCAGGGAGGGAAAGGCAGCGCTGCAGCGCTTTGGGCGCTTTCCAAAATAGCTGCTACCGGGAAAAAAAACTGGGAATGCAACCAAGGGCCTGTGACAAATCCTCCCTACGCAGCTCCCGGAGCCGCTGCCAGCCGGAGCCCGGCCGCTCCACGGGGATGTGCCGGAGCCCCCGCTCCAAGGGATGGGCCAGGGATGGGGCAGGGATGGGACAGGGATGGGGACAGGGATGGGACAGGGATGGGGACAGGGATGGGACAGGGATGGGGCAGGGATGGGGCAGGGATGGGGCAGGGATGGGGCAGGGATGGGACAGGGATGTGCCAGGGATGGGGCAGGGATGGGACAGGGATGGGGCAGGGATGGGGCAGGGATGGGCCAGAGCTCAGCCTTTCCACAGGGATGGGCCAGGGATGTGCCAGGGATGTGCCAGGAATGTGCCAGGGATGGGGCAGGGATGTGCCAGGGATGTGCCAGGGATGTGCCAGGAATGTGCCAGGGATGGGGCAGGGATGTGCCAGGGATGGGGACAGGGATGGGCCAGGGATGGGGACAGGGATGGGGCAGGGATGGGGCAGGGATGGGGCAGGGATGGGCCAGGGATGTGCCAGGGATGGGCCAGGGATGGGCCAGGGATGGGGCAGGGATGGGCCAGGGATGTTCTGGAACCCCCTGCCCACAGGGATGTGCCCGAGCCCCTCCTCTCTCCCAGGATTTTCTGGAGCCCCTCCTCTCTCCCGGGATTTTCTGGAGCCCCCTCTCTCCCAGGATTTTCTGGAGCCCCCTCTCTCCCAGGATTTTCTGGAGCCCCTCCTCTCTCCCGGGATTTTCTGGAGCCCCTCCTCTCTCCCAGGATTTTCTGGAGCCCCCTCCTCTCTCCCAGGATTTTCTGGAGCCCCTCCTCTCTCCCAGGATTTTCTGGAGCCCCCTCTCTCCCAGGATTTTCTGGAGCCCCCTCTCTCCCAGGATTTTCTGGAGCCCCTCCTCTCTCCCAGGATTTTCTGGAGCCCCCTCTCTCCCAGGATTTTCTGGAGCCCCTCCTCTCTCCCAGGATTTTCTGGGGCCCCCTCTCTCCCAGGATTTGCCGGAGCCCCTCCTCTCTCCCAGGATTTTCTGGAGCCCCTCCTCTCTCCCAGGATTTTCTGGAGCCCCTCCTCTCTCCCGGGATTTTCTGGAGCCCCCTCCTCTCTCCCAGGATTTGCCGGAGCCCCTCCTCTCTCCCAGGATTTGCCGGAGCCCCCCGCCCCAGGAGGAAAGGCCACACATTCCAGGTGCAGGGAAGCTGCTCTGGAACATTCCCCACTCCCAAGGCTCCTGGTGGGGAAGGGAAATCAGGGAGGGTCCCTCGGGAAGGACGAACATCCCGGGATGCAGAGCGGGGATGAATCCTCCAAAGCCACCCCTGGGATTGGGGGAACCTCATCCCGATATCCCCGAAACCGACGGAGCCGGGGGGGTCCAGAATCCCAACGGATCCCACAGGATCCCAACGCCAGGAAACCGGGAATGGGGACTGAGCCCAGGCCAAGGGGGGAGCGAGACTCCCTCACACCCAGAGCCCTGGAACGGATCCTGGGAATGGAATCTGGGAATGGAATCTGGGAATGGATCCTGGGAATGGATCCTGGGAATGGATCCTGGGAATGGATCCTGGGAATGGAATCTGGGAATGGAATCTGGGAATGGATCCTGGGAGTGGATCCTGGGGATGGATCCTGGGAATGGATCCTGGGAATGGAACCCAGGAATGGATCCTGGGAATGGAACCCGGGAATGGAACCCGGGAATGGAATCTGGGAATGGATCCTGGGGATGGATCCTGGGGATGGATCCTGGGAATGGAACCTGGGAATGGATCCTGGAAATGGAACCCAGGAATGGATCCTGGGAATGGGAATGGCAGTGGGAATGGGAATGGGAATGGCAGTGGGAATGGGAATGGGAATGGGAATAGCAGTGGGAATGGCAGTGGGAATGGGAATGGGAATGGGAATGGCAGTGGGAATGGGAATGGCAGTGGGAATGGGAATGGGAATAGCAGTGGGAATGGGAATGGGAATAGCAGTGGGAATGGGAATGGCAGTGGGAATAGCAGTGGGAATGGGAATGGCAGTGGGAATGGCAGTGGGAATGGGAATGGGAATGGCAGTGGGAATGGCAGTGGGAATGGGAATGGGAATAGCAATGGGAATGGGAATAGCAGTGGGAATGGCAGTGGGAACGCCGGCTGGGAACGCCAGTCCCTGGAAGGACTCACATCCCGCCGATGGACACGGTGGCACACGTGCGCTCCGAGAAGGCCGGGACGGTTTCGGTGGCGCTGCTGGCGGGACGGATGTAATCCACGGAAACGTTCACCTGCAACAGGGACACGGCTCAGGGCCAAACCCCCAGGATCGGCCAGCCAGGCCTTCATCTTCATCATCATCACCATCATCTTCATCATCATCACCATCATCTTCATCATCATCATCACCATCATCTTCATAATCATCATCATCATCATCCCCATCCTCATCTTCTTCCTCACCATCATCCTCACCATCATCATCATCCCCATCCTCATTATCATCATCCTCATCTTCATCCTCACCATCATCATCACCATCATCATCATCTTCATCCCCATCCTCTTCCTCATCCCATCCCATCCCATCCCCTGGATCCCATCCCCTGGATCCCATCCCATGGATCCCATCCATCCCATCATGGGATGGATCCATGGGATCCATGGGGTCCATGGGATGGGATCCAGGGGATGGGATCCATGGGATCCATGGGATCCAGGGGATGGGATCCATGGGATGCATGGGCTCCATGGGATGGGATCCATGGGCTCCATGGGATCCAGGGGATGGGATCCATGGGATCCATGGGCTCCATGGGATGGGATCCATGGGCTCCATGGGATCCAGGGGATGGGATCCATGGGATCCATGGGATCCATGGGATCCATGGGATCCATGGGATGGGGTGACCCCTCAGCAGGAAAGCCCCGAGCCGTGTCCTGCTGTGTCCCAGTGCGGGGATGTGCCCAGGGACAGGAGGGATCCAGAGGGATCCGTGGGATGAGGTTCCACAGGGATCCCTGGAAGGGCCGGACGGGGCTCGGAGCCACCTGGGACAGGGGACAGGGGACGTGTCCCTGCCGTGGCAGGGCTGGAACCGCTCCACAATTCCATGGAATTCCACGCCCAGCCCTGGATCACTCCGGACACGGAAAGCCGGGAAAGGCCCCGGAGCTGCAGGGACAGCGCCGGGATCATCCCAGGGCAGGGCGGGGTCCGTGTGACACCAGGTGTGACACCCCGTGACACCAGGTGTGACACCCCGTGTGACACCCTGTGACACCACGTGTGACACCCCCTGTGACACCCTGTGACACCCCCTGTGACACCCTGTGACACCACGTGTGACACCCTGTGACACCCCCTGTGAAACCCCGTGTGACACCCCGTGTGACACCAGGTGTGACACCCCGTGTGACACCAGGTGTGACACCAGGTGTGACACCCCGTGACACCCCGTGTGACACCCCGTGTGACACCCCGTGTGACACCAGGTGTGACACCCCGTGACACCAGGTGTGACACCCCGTGTGACACCAGGTGTGACACCCCGTGACACCAGGTGTGACACCCCGTGTGACACCAGGTGTGACACCACGTGTGACACCAGGTGTGACACCCCGTGTGACACCCCATGTGACACCCCGTGTGACACCCCGTGTGACACCAGGTGTGACACCAGGTGTGACACCCTGTGACACCACGTGTGACACCAGGTGTGTCACCCCGTGGCACCCCATGTGACACCCCGTGTGACACCCCGTGTGACACCAGGTGTGACACCAGGTGTGACACCCCGTGACACCAGGTGTGACACCAGGTGTGACACCCCGTGACACCCCGTGTGACACCCCGTGTGACACCAGAGGTGGCACTGGCACCCCACGGCTCCGGGGACAGAGGTGAAGCATTCCCGGGATCCAGGGGAGGGCTGGGAAGGGCCGGCCGGGGTTCCAGGGCGGTTCCAAGGTCAGGGAGGATTAAATCACCCCGGCAGCTCCCGGGAGCGAACCCACGGGGACCCACGGGGACCTGGGGACCCATCCAGGGCTGGCCCCGTCACCCACGGGGACCTGGGGACCCACGGGGACCTGGGGACCCATCCAGGGCTGGCCCCGTCACCCACGGGGACCTGGGGACCCACGGGGACCCATCCAGGGCTGGCACCGTCACCCACGGGGACCTGGGGACCCACGGGGACCTGGGGACCCATCCAGGGCTGGCCCCGTCACCCACGGGGACCTGGGGACCCATCCAGGGCTGGCCCCGTCACCCACGGGGACCTGGGGACCCACGGGGACCCATCCAGGGCTGGCACCGTCACCCATGGGGACCCACGGGGACCTGGCCAGGGCTGGCACTGTCACCCGTGGGGACCCAGCCACCCCTGACAATGTCACCCGTGGGGACCCGGCCCTCACTGCCTGGGGTCACGGGCGCAGAGCTGGGATTGGGGGGATGGGGTCCCCAGGACACAGCCCCTGTCCCCTGTCCCCTGTCCCCTGTCCCAGAGCGGCTGTTCCCAGCTCCTGTCCCCTGTCCCCTGTCCCCTGTCCCCTGTCCCCTGTCCCAGAGCGGCCGTTCCCAGCTCCTGTCCCCTGTCCCCTGTCCCCTGTCCCCTGTCCCCTGTCCCCTGTCCCCTGTCCCCTGTCCCAGGGCGGCCGTTCGCAGCCCCTGTCCCCTGTCCCCTGTCCCCTGTCCCCTGTCCCCTGTCCCAGAGCGGCTGTTCCCAGCTCCTGTCCCCTGTCCCCTGTCCCCTGTCCCCTGTCCCCTGTCCCAGGGCGGCCGTTCGCAGCCCCTGTCCCCTGTCCCCTGTCCCCTGTCCCCTGGCGGCCGTTCCCAGCCCCTGTCCCCACCCGGGGGCGTTCCCGGGGTGCCACCCTGTCCCGAGGTGGGGGACAGACACCCCCCCATGTCCCGCCCCAGTTCCAGCCCGGGGGGACACAGTGGGACATTGCAGGCCCATCCCCCGCTCCGCCCCCAGGGCCCCGCGGCACCGGGGACACGTCCCCACCCCGGGGGGACAGCGGGGACCCCCCCGGGCCCGCCTGGGGAGGGGCGAGGGGCCCCCCCCCCCCCCCCACACCTTTGGGATGGGGAGGGCGGGGTGGGCTCGGGGCCGATCCCCGCTATTCCCGCATCCCACGGGGGGCTCCGGGGGGCCGCGGGGACACGGGGGGGGACAGATGGGGGGTGGGTGGCAGCCCAGACCTGCCGGGATAAAAATACCCCTCCCGCCCGCGGATCTCCCGGCCCGGCGGCGTCACCCGCTCCCGGGAATATTTTTACTTCCCTGGCAGCTCGTGCCGGGTGGAAGGGCCGGGGGGGCTGGGAAGGGGCTGGGGGGCTGGGAAGGGGCTCGGGAGGGGGCTCGGGGGGGGCTCGGGGGGCTGGGAAGGGGCTGGGAGGGGGTGGGAGGGTGGGAAGGGGCTGGGAGGCTGGGAAGGGGCTGGGAAGGGGCTGGGGGGGTGGGAAGGGGCTGGGAAGGGGCTGGGAGGGTGGGAAGGGGCTGGGAAGGGGCTGGGAGGGTGGGAAGGGGCTCGGGGGGTACTGGGAAGGGGCTGGGAAGGGGCTGGGAAGGGGCTGGGAGGGTGGGAAGGGGCTGGGAAGGGGTTCGGGCGGTGGGAAGGGGATCGGGTGGGTGCCCCCCGGTCCCTCCCGTGTCGGGGAAGGCTCCCGGAGAGCCGGGGACAGGGTCAGGGATGTGCGGGGTGATCCCGGCGGGATCGGGACAGGGTCAGGGATGTGCGGGGTGATCCCGGCGGGATCGGGGCAGGGTCAGGGATGTGCGGGGTGATCCCGGCGGGATCGGGGCAGATCCAGGGAAGCTCTTCCCGCCCCGCTCCCGTCCTGCTGCGGGATTTCCTGGGAATGGCGAGCAGGAGCCGGCCCCGCTTCCCTCCCCGTGCTCCCGGCATCGCTCCCGGAACCGGGAACAGGCCGGGATGTGCAACGAGGACATTCCCGGGAGCCTCCAGCGGCCCCGGCACCGCCAGGAGCGGATCCCGCAGGATCCCAGCTCCATCCTCCCCCCGGCACCGCCAGGAGCGGATCCCGCCGGATCCCAGCTCCCTCCTCCATCCCGGCACCGCCAGGAGCGGATCCCGCAGGATCCCAGCTCCATCCTCCCCCCGGCACCGCCAGGAGCGGATCCTGCAGGATTCCGGCTCCATCCCCCCACCGGCACCGCCAGGAGCGGATCCCGCAGGATCCCAGCTCCATCCTCCCCCCGGCACCGCCGGGAGCGGATCCCGCAGGATCCCAGCTCCATCCCGGCACCGCCAGGAGCGGATCCCGCGCATTCCCGGGATCAGCTCCCGCACATTCCCGGGATCAGCTCCCGCACATTCCCGGGATCAGCTCCCGCACATTCCCGGGATCAGCTCCCGCACATTCCCGGCTCCCGCACATTCCCGGGGGATGAGTCCCCGCTGTCCCCGAGCCCGGCTCCACCCACACCTGGAGCCTTCCCAAAATCCCCCCGGGCTCCGCTGCTGTGCCGAGCTCTCCCTCAACTTCCAGGAAAAAATTCCCGACATTCCCAAAACCCTCCGGCCTTCCCTCCTGCCGGGGCTGGGATGGCGTTCCCAGCTTTTCCCGGGTCTGGGATGGCGTTCCCAGCTTTCCCCGGGTCTGGGATGGAGTTCCCAGCTTTTCCCGGGGCTGGGATGGCGTTCCCAGCTTTTCCCAGGGCTGGGATGGAGTTCCCAGCTTTTCCCGGGGCTGGGATGGAGTTCCCAGCTTTTCCCGGGGCTGGGATGGCGTTCCCAGCTTTCCCCGGGCTGGGATGGCGTTCCCAGCTTTTCCCGGGTCTGGGATGGAGTTCCCAGCTTTTCCCGGGGCTGGGATGGCGTTCCCAGCTTTTCCCGGGGCTGGGATGGCGTTCCCAGCTTTTCCCGGGGCGGGGATGGCGTTCCCAGCTTTTCCCGGGCTGGGATGGAGTTCCCAGCTTTTCCCGGGGCTGGGATGGCGTTCCCAGCTTTTCCCGGGTCAAAGCCGTTTTGAATCTCGAATTATCCCGGCTCTGATCCCCGGCAGCGCCGGAAACCCCAAAAGGAGAATCCCGGGAATCCCGGGAACATCCCGGGGCCTCTGAGGGGAGCACACAGGAAAACGCCCTGGAAAAACACCGGGAAAACACTCGGGGCTCTGGAGATGGGCGGAATTCCCGGCTGGAATCGGCATTCCCGAGAGGGATGGGACAGGGAGGGGACAGGGATGGGACACAGGGACACAGGGACACAGGGATGGGACACAGGGACACAGGGACACAGGGATGGGACACAGGGACACAGGGACACAGGGATGGGACACAGGGACACAGGGATGTGACTCAGGGATGGGACACAGGGACACAGGGATGGCACACAGGGACACAGGGAAGGGACACAGGGATGTGACTCAGGGATGGGACACAGGGACACAGGGACACAGGGATGGGGACACAGGGATGGCACACAGGGACACAGGGATGGGGACACAGGGATGTGACTCAGGGATGGGACACAGGGATGGGACACAGGGACACAGGGACACAGGGATGGGACACAGGGACACAGGGATGTGACTCAGGGATGGGACACAGGGACACAGGGATGGCACACAGGGACACAGGGAAGGGACACAGGGATGTGACTCAGGGATGGCACACAGGGACACAGGGATGGGACACAGGGATGTGACTCAGGGATGGCACACAGGGACACAGGGATGGGACACAGGGATGGGACACAGGGACACAGGGATGGGACACAGGGACACAGGGATGGCACACAGGGACACAGGGATGGGGACACAGGGATGTGACTCAGGGATGGGACACAGGGACACCCCAGGGATCCGCTCCTTTCTCTCCCCGGAGCAGCTCTCAAGGCCAGGGCGGCATCGCTTCCCTGCCCAGGGAATTTCCATCCCGGAGCTCTCCCTTGCCAGCGCCCTCCATCCCAGCGATTAATCCCGGAGTTAATTAGGGAAGAGCCACGATCCATCTCCCGCGCCCGGCGCAATTATCCGGAGCCGCTCGCCGGCGGAGCGCGATCGATGGCCGGAGGAGCCGCTCCTTCCCGACGCGCTCCGATCGATCCCACAAATCCATGGCGGCCTGGGCAGCCGCCGCTGGCTCCCGGGCAAATTCCAGCGGCTGGGAAGGACACGGGGGGAGCCAAAATCCCCAAAGCCGGTCCTCGCGCGCCACGGAAATCCCAGCCTGGAAAATTCCCGCTGCTCGGGAGTGAGAGGGCGAGAGGGGGACGCGCATGGCGTTCCGTCTCTTCCCAGGGAATGCATTCCCACATCCCGGCTCCTCTCCCAGCAGGACCCGAGGGACACGGAGCCGTGGCAGCCGCGGCGGGATCGCTGCTTTCTCCGCTGGGAATTACTCGGGGAAGCCAGGCTGACCCGGCGTTCCAGCAGGATGGAACGGGGAGGAACCTGGCAAAGGAATTCTGGGATGAAACCCAGGGTGGGTTTTGGGCTCTCCTGTCATGAACCGGAGCAGCCGGAGCTGGAATTCCCTGGGGAATGTTGGGATGGATGGAACAGGCGGGAGGAGCTCCGGGAGATCCAAATCCCAGCCCTGCAGGCTCCTGCTGGAACAGCGGCACCCCAGTAAGACCAGTAGGATTCAGCTGGTGAATCCCAGCCCCGGGAGCCGGGAACGGCCACGTGGAGCCGGGATCTCCCGGGATCTCCCGGGATCTCCCGGGATCCCATCGAGCCTGGAGGGGGATCTGAGGGATCTGCCCCAAGCACAGAGCTGCCCTGGGGTGGGACATTCCAGGGAATCCTGCTCCACCGGGATGTGGCCGTGAGGAGCCTCCCAAGGCACAAGGACAGGATCCCTGAGGATCCCTGAGGATCTCTGAGGATCCCCGAGGATCCCCGAGGATCCCCGGAGCCAGGACCCAGGGCAGGAGGAGCTCCCCGAATCCCACAACACCCTGGAATCCAGGGATCCCCAATTCCAGACCCTGATCCAACACAGGGCGGTGGAAAACCGGCACCAGTGACCCCGGAATGGCTCAAACTGGGCCGGCAGAATCCCATCGCGAACCCCACGGCGCCCCCAGACCCTCCACACCCCATTCCCACTAAAAACACCTCCCCAGCCGCTCTCCTCCCGTGTCCCGGTTTTCTCCGGAATGCCCAGGCAGGCTCCGAGCTGGAAAGATCCGATTAGGCGGCGGAGCAGCCCCGGCCACGACGGGAATCGATTGGATCCGAGCGCGCTTAATGAGCGTCGGAAAATCGCGCTCCGCCGGGTTAACGCGTCCCTCGTTCCCACGGCCGCTCCCAACCAGCCGCGGAAAACGCGGGAAAACAAAGGGAAACGAGGCAGAATTCCCGGGAAAGGGGGAGGGCATCCCGGGGGTATCCCGGAATTCCCCACGGAGAGGCTCCGTGCTGTCCCTACGGAGCCGCAGGGATTCATCCATCGCCTCCCTCATCCCTCGGCCTCACCCCGGCCTGTCCCGGCTCCCTCCGTACCTTCTTCCCGATGAGCTTCTTCCGCAGGAATTCCCGGGCCTCGAACATGTAGGGAATGTCATAGAGGGGCCTCAGCTTCCTGTTCTTGTCCTGCCGGGAGAGGGGACACGGCTCAGCATTCCCATTCCTGCCTGGATCGGCCAATCCCACATCCCGGGGATCCCTGGATCGGCCAATCCCACATCCCGGGGATCCCTGGATCGGCCAATCCCACATCCCAGGGATCCCTGGATCAGCCAATCCCACATCCCGGGGATCCCTGGATACACCAGGACTCACATCCCAGGGATCCCTGGATCGGCCAATCCCACATCCCAGGGATCCCTGGATCGGCCAATCCCACATCCCAGGGATCCCTGGATCGGCCAATCCCACATCCCGGGGATCCCTGGATCAGCCAATCCCACATCCTGGGGATCCCTGGATTCCCCAGCCCCACATCCCAGGGATCCCTGGATTCCCCAGCCCCACATCCCCGGGATCCCTGGATCGGCCAATCCCACATCCCAGGGATCCCTGGATCGGCCAATCCCACATCCCAGGGATCCCTGGATTCCCCAGCCCCACATCCCAGGGATCCCTGGATTCCCCAGCCCCACATCCCAGGGATCCCTGGATTCCCCAGCCCCACATCCCAGGGATCCCCGGATTCCCCAGCCCCACATCCCAGGGATCCCTGGATTCCCCAGCCCCACATCCCAGGGATCCCCGGATTCCCCAGCCCCACATCCCAGGGATCCCTGGATCGGCCAATCCCACATCCCAGGGATCCCTGGATCAGCCAATCCCACATCCCGGGGATCCCTGGATTCCCCAGCCCCACATCCCAGGGATCCCTGGATTCCCCAGCCCCACATCCCAGGGATCCCTGGATCGGCCAATCCCACATCCCAGGGATCCCTGGATTCCCCAGCCCCACATCCCAGGGATCCCTGGATCAGCCAATCCCACATCCCAGGGATCCCTGGATCGGCCAATCCCACATCCCGGGGATCCCTGGATTCCCCAGCCCCACATCCCAGGGATCCCTGGATTCCCCAGCTCCACATCCCGGGGATCCCTGGATTCCCCAGGTCTGGCTCGGCTGAACCCGAGGGGCTCTGGGATCGTTCCCAGGAGGGATCGGGAGCCCGGAGCAGCGGCAGCTCCGGGGGGAGCGGGATGATGGAATTTGGGGTGACCCCGGGGCTGTCCCGGCCCTGCCCAGGGAATCCCAGCCCTGCGGAAAGGGGAGAATCCCAAGGGAAACGGGGATCGCACCCAACGCGATCCAGCACAACCCAGAGTGATCCAGAGAGACCCAAAACAACCCAAAGTGACCCAAAGTGACCCAGAACAACCCAGAGTGACCCAAAAGTGACCCAGAGTGACCCAAAGTGACCCAGAGTGACCCAAAGTGACCCAGAGTGACCCAGAGTGACCCAGCAGAACCCAGAGTGACCCAAAGTGACCCAAAACAACCCAAAGTGACCCAAAGTGACCCAAAGTGACCCAGAGTGACCCAAAGTGACCCAGAGTGACCCAGAGTGACCCAGGCAGTGCCATGGGGTGGGCTCAGCCCCCACTTTGGCATCTCCTGCCCCCACAGCTGATCCCACAGCAGATCCACAGCTGATCCCACAGCTGATCCCACAGCCGATCCCACAGCCGATCCCACAGCCGATCCACAGATCCCACAGCTGATCCCACAGCCGATCCCACAGCCGATCCCACAGTCGATCCCACAGCCGATCCCACAGCTGATCCACAGATCCCACAGCTGATCCACAGATCCCACAGCCGATCCCACAGCTGCTCCACAGCCGATCCCACAGCCGATCCCACAGCCAATCCCACAGCTGATCCACAGCCGATCCCACAGCTGATCCACAGATCCCACAGCCGATCCCACAGCCGATCCCACAGCCGATCCCACAGCTGATCCACAGCCGATCCCACAGCTGATCCACAGCTGATCCACAGATCCCACAGCTGCTCCACAGCCGATCCCACAGCCGATCCCACAGCCGATCCCACAGCTGATCCCACAGCCGATCCCACAGCTGATCCCACAGCTGATCCCACAGCTGATCCACAGATCCCACAGCTGCTCCACAGCCGATCCCACAGCAGATCCCACAGCCGATCCCACAGCTGATCCCACAGCTGATCCACAGATCCCACAGCCGATCCCACAGCCGATCCCACAGCTGATCCACAGATCCCACAGCTGCTCCACAGCCGATCCCACAGCCGATCCACAGCCGATCCACAGATCCCACAGCTGATCCACAGATCCCACAGCTGCTCCACAGCCGATCCACAGCCGATCCACAGATCCCACAGCCGATCCCACCGCCGATCCCACAGCTGATCCCACAGCCGATCCCACAGCCGATCCCACGGCTGATCCCACAGCCGATCCCACAGCCGATCCCACAGCTGATCCACAGATCCCACAGCCGATCCCACAGCCGATCCACAGATCCCACAGCCGATCCCACGGCCGATCCCACGGCCGATCCCACGGCTGATCCCACAGCCGATCCCACAGTCGATCCCACAGCCGATCCCACAGCTGATCCACAGATCCCACAGCCGATCCCACAGCTGATCCACAGATCCCACAGCAGATCCCACAGCCGATCCCACAGCTGATCCCAGCTGCTGCTCCAGCCCCTGGAGCTGGGAGAGCTCTGAGGAGCCACTGAGGCAGCACCGGCCTCTCCCTCAGCCCCTGCCCGCGGGATCCCGGGATCCAGGGATCACTCCCAGAGCTTCCTCGGGATCACTCACAGAGCACCCTTGGGATCACCCCTGGATCACCCTCAGGATCTCCCCTGGAGCTTCCTCGGGATCACCCCTGGAGCATCCTCAGGATCATTCCCACAGCATCCTCAGGATCTCCCCTGGATCACCCTCGGGATCTCTCCCGGACCCTGGTGCTGTTGGGATCCGATGGATCCGGCCCTGGGACGCTCCCGCCCTCGCCAAGGTCACGGCGCAGCTCCGACACCGAAGCCCCGTCCAACGCTAATTAATCCTCGTTAACGAACTCCAGATTTATGGCTCAGCTCAGTGTCTGGCACAGGCTGGGAAATCCCGATCCCAGCTCCAGGGGACGGCAGATCCCGGCAGATCCCGGCAGATCCCGGCAGAGAATTCCCAAAGGAGGCAGGACCGGAGCCCCGGCCAAAACCCCACGGGGTCTGCAGCCACTGGGACCGGCCTGGAAAGGGATCACCCCACAAAGGGATCACCCTGAAAAGGGACCATCCCACAAAGCGATCATCCCAAAAAGGGATCACCCCCAAAAGGGATCATCCCAAAAAGGGATCACCCCACAAAGGGATCACCCTGAAAAGGGACCATCCCACAAAGCGATCATCCCAAAAAGGGATCACCCCAAAAAGGGATCATCCCAAAAAGGGATCACCCCAAAAAGGGATCACCCCAAGAAAGGGATCACCCCAAGAAAGGGATCACCCCAAGAAAGGGATCACTCCAAAAAAGGGATCACCCCAAAAAGGGATCACCCGAAAAAGGGATCATCCCAGAAAGGGATCATCCCAGAAAGGGATCATCCCAGAAAGGGATCATTCCAAAAAAGGGATCACCCCAAAAAGGCGTCACCCCAAAGAGGAGTCACCCCAAGGAGTCACCCCACAGAGGGATCACCCCAAGAAGGGATCACCCCAAGAAAGGATCACCCCACGCAGGGATCCCCCACGCAGGGATCCCCCCACAGAGGGATCCCCCACACAGGGATCCCCCCACGCAGGGATCCCCCCACACAGGGATCCCCCACACAGGGATCCCCCCACACAGGGATCCCCCACGCAGGGATCCCCCACACAGGGATCCCCCACACAGGGATCCCCCCACAGAGGGATCCCCCACGCAGGGATCCCCCCACGCAGGGATCCCCCACGCAGGGATCCCCCCACGCAGGGATCCCCCCACAGAGGGATCCCCCACACAGGGATCCCCCCACGCAGGGATCCCCCCACGCAGGGATCCCCCCACGCAGGGATCCCCCCACACAGGGATCCCCCCACGCAGGGATCCCCCCACGCAGGGATCCCCCCACGCAGGGATCCCCCCACGCAGGGATCCCCCACGCAGGGATCCCACACACAGGGATCACCCCACACAGGGATCCCCCACGCAGGGATCCCCCCACAGAGGGATCCCCCACACAGGGATCCCCCCACGCAGGGATCACCAGTGCAGGGATCCCCCCACGCAGGGATCCCCCCACGCAGGGATCCCCAGCGCAGCCCCCGCCGCGGCACCGTTGCAGCCCCGCATGTTCCGGGCCCAGCGCTGCCATCCCGCTGCTGCTGCTGCTGCGGTGCCAACATTCCCTGTGGGAATTCCCGGTGGGAATTCCCGGCGCTGCCAGGAGCTGGATGTTGGGAAGGTTTCAGGGCCCCCAGCTCTGCCCCGGCAGCCCCCGGCTCCGGGAATCCGCTCAAACCTCGGAGCTTTTCCAAACAAACACCAGAATGAATGGAACAGCGGGAACGGAACGGAATTCCACAGGCGGCAAACTCCGCGGTTTCCGGCACCGAGAGGGATTTTGTTGGGTTTAAGGCGTTTTCCAAGGGGGGAGTTGGATCCCGGGGATGGAATCACCTCGGAAGCTGCGGCTGCTGTCCCTGGAATGCTCAGGGAGAGGCCGGACAGGAACAGCCCGGGGTGGTGGAAATGTCCCTGCCCGTCCTGGATGGGCTCCAAGGTCCCGTCCATCCCATCCCATCCCATTCCATGGATCCCATCCCATCCCATGGATCCCATGGATCCCATGGATCCCATGGATCCCATGCCATCCCATGGATCCCATGGATCCCATGCCATCCCATGGATCCCATGGATCCCATCCCATCAATCCCATCCCATTCCATCCCATCCCATCAATCCCATCCCATGGATCCCATCCCATCCCATGGATCCCATGGATCCCATGGATCCCATCCCATCAATCCCATCCCATTCCATCCCATCCCATCAATCCCATCCCATGGATCCCATCCCATCCCATCCCATGGATCCCATCCCATGGATCCCATCCTATGGATCCCATCCCATCCCGGGCTCCTGGAATTCCATGAAATTCCGGTCCCGGCTCTCCTCGGCTGCCGGGGAGACTCATCAGCCACTGAGAAGTTAATTAATCTGAGGCTCACTTAATTAACGTGAGCGGCGAGGTCGGAGCAGGGGGGGCCGCGCTCCCTTCGCTCCCGGATCTCCATCCCGAATTTGACGGGAACGCTCCGGTTGGCGGCTCCGGAGGGGAATTCCCGAATTCCCTCCTCCCCCAAGAGCCCCCCAGGGCCGGCAGCTCCTCCCGGGGAGACAATTCCGCCTCTCTCTCCCAATTAACAGCCTCATTAAAAGCCCCGTTTCCAGGGAATTCCGCAGCAGCTTCCATCGGGATTCCAGGGGGGACTGAACATGGAATGTCGCATTCCCGGTCCCGCTCCCGGCCCCTTCCCGAGGGCACAGCTGGAACAGCTGGAAACTCTCCCAGAGCCGGGATGGCAAATCCAGCTCCACATTCCAGAGATCCCAGAGATCCCGGGGTGGGGGAGAACCTGCTCCGTTGCTCTGGATGGAATCCTTCTCCCACAAGGAGAACGGCTCCCGGGAATCCAGGGAATCCCAGGCTCCAAACAATCCATGGAATCCCAGGCTCCCGGGAATCCAGGGAATCACAGGCTCCAAACAATCCATGGAATCCCAGGCTCTGAGGAATCCATGGAATCCCAGGCTCTCAGGAATCCATGGAATCCCAGGCTCTGAGGAATCCATGGAATCCCAGGCTCTGAGGAATCCATGGAATCCCAGGCTCTCAGGAATCCATGGAATCCCAGGCTCTCAGGAATCCATGGAATCCCAGGCTCTGAGGAATCCATGGAATCCCAGGCTCTGAGGAATCCATGGAATCCCAGGCTCTCAGAAATCCATGGAATCCCAGGCTCTGAGGAATCCATGGAATCCCAGGCTCTCAGGAATCCATGGAATCCCAGGCTCTGAGGAATCCATGGAATCCCAGGCTCTGAGGAATCCATGGAATCCCAGGCTCCCGGGAATCCAGGGAATCCCAGGCTCCAAACAATCCATGGAATCCCAGGCTCTCAGGAATCCATGGAATCCCAGGCTCTCAGGAATCCATGGAATCCCAGGCTCTGAGGAATCCATGGAATCCCAGGCTCTCAGGAATCCATGGAATCCCAGGCTCTGAGGAATCCATGGAATCCCAGGCTCTGAGGAATCCATGGAATCCCAGGCTCTCAGGAATCCATGGAATCCCAGGCTCTGAGGAATCCATGGAATCCCAGGCTCCCGGGAATCCAGGGAATCCCAGGCTCCAAACAATCCATGGAATCCCAGGCTCTCAGGAATCCATGGAATCCCAGGCTCTCAGGAATCCATGGAATCCCAGGCTCTCAGGAATCCATGGAATCCCAGGCTCTGAGGAATCCATGGAATCCCAGGCTCTCAGGAATCCATGGAATCCCAGGCTCTGAGGAATCCATGGAATCCCAGGCTCCCGGGAAGGGCCGCTGGCTCCCCAGCGATGTCGCTCCACGCTTCACCCCGGGCTGAACCCGCCAGGGATGAGCCGGGTGGGAATTCCATCCCAGAGATCCGTCCCGGAGGGAACAGGAACGCGCTTCCCGCTTTTCCGGGGCGCTGGGATCGGGGGGAACGGCCCCATCCCCCCGGAGGAGCTCCCGGCTCCCCGAGCGCGTTCCGGGTTTTTCCCCCCCAGTTCCGGGGGGTCCCGAGGGGCGGCAGGTGGGGAGAGCCCCCCCCCGGCCCTGCCGGCGCAATTAGGGAAGCTCATTATTTGTAAAGTAATTAGCAGAGCTAATCAAATCCCAGCGCCAGGGCAGAAGGAGCGGGAGGAGAGCGGGAGCTGCCAGCTGGAAACGGCAGCGCTGGGAGCGGGGAGCGGGACCCCCGGAGCCCCCCGGGATCGGGACCCTGCAGCCCCCCGGAGCCCCCCGGGATCGGGACCCTGCAGACCCCCGGAGCCCCCCCAGAGCAGGGAGCGGGACCCCCGGAGCCCCCCGGGATCAGGACCCTGCAGCCCCCTGGAGCCCCCCGGGATTGGGACCCTGCAGCCCCCCATAACCCCCCCCGGGGCAGGGAGCGGGACCCTGCAGCCCCCCGGGATCGGGAACCTGCAGCCCCCTGGAGCCACCCGGGATTGGGACCCTGCACCCCCCCGGAGCCCCCGGCGATCGGAACCCTGCAGACCCCCATAACCCCCCCGGAGCGGGGATCAGGACCCTGCAGCCCCCCGGAGCCAGCGGGGATCAGGACCCCGGAGCTCCTGGAGCCAGCCCGGATCGGGGATCGGGACCCCCGGAGCCCCCCGGGAGGAGGGATCAGGACCCCGCAGCCCCCGGAGCCCCCCAGGATCAGGACCCCACAGCCCCGCTCCCTGCTGGCTCCAGGACCCCTCTGCCCCATCATCCTCATCACCCCTGGGCAGGGAGGAAGGCCCAGGGAGCCTCAGATCCGCCGGGAGCCGGAGCGGGAACGCCGCAGGACAAATGGGAACGGCGGGGAACGATGGAAGCGACGGCACGGAAATAACCAGAGCTGCTTCAGCACAAGGGAGAACTAAAAATAATAAAGTTATAAATGATAGAATGGGGGAATGGTTTGGGATGGAAGGGACCCCCGAGAGCCCCCAGTGCCCCCCGGCCATGGCAGGGACACCTCCCACTGGCCCAGCCTGGGGAAGGGAAGGATGCAGGAGAGCTTCCAGAACATTCCAGAGCCTGAAGGGGCTCCAGGAGAGCTGGGAATGTTCCCCTGGAGAGGAGAAGGGTCCAGGGAGAGCTTCCAGAACGTTCCAGGGCCTGAAGGGGCTCCAGGAGAGCTGGGAATGTTCCCCTGGAGAGGAGAAGGGTCCAGGGAGAGCTTCCAGAACATTCCAGGGCCTGAAGGGGCTCCAGGAGAGCTGGGAATGTTCCCCTGGAGAGGAGAAGGGTCCAGGGAGAGCTCAGAGCCCCTGCAGGGCCTGAAGGGGCTCCAGGAGAGCTGCAGAGGGACTGGGACAGGGCTGCAGGGCCAGGAGCCAGGGAATGGCTCCCAGTGCCAGAGGACAGGGCTGGATGTTGGGAATTGGGAATTGGGAATTGCTGGCTGGGCTGGAATTGCCAGAGCAGCTGTGGCTGCCCCTGGATCCCTGGCAGTGGCCAAGGCCAGGCTGGAGCCTGGGGCTGGGAGCAGCCTGGGCCAGTGGGAGGTGCCCCTGCCATGGCAGGGGGGCACTGGGGGGGCTCGGGGGCCCCAAACCACCCCAATTATCCCGGGATTTTGTGATCCCAGCATTCCTGGCTGAGGAAGAACAGGGGAGGAATTCCCCCATCAGGGCTCCCCGGCCCCAATCCCAAGGAATGACCGGGGGAGCAGCGAGCCTGGCTCTGCCCATTCCCGGGGGATTCATCATCCCACAGCCCTGGGCTCGCTGCCCCCTCCCTGGGGCTGACGGGGAAATTGAGACATCCCAAAATATCCGCTCCTTCCACGGATCCCTGCGCTTCTCCCTCCGTCATTTCCCCGCTGCGGCGCTGGAATTTGCTGCTCTCCGAGCCCGACTTCCCCGGGAGCTCCAGGAGAGCCGAGATCCCTGGAAAAGCTGAGCCAGCAGCTCCAGCACGGCCGGGAGCGTTCCCTGCTCCAGGCATCCCGGTCTGCCTGGAGAAACGGGACACGCGGCTCCGCCGCCGCGGGAATCCTGTCCTGGATTCATCCACCCTCAGCCTGCGTCCCCCTCAGCAACGAAATGCCCAGGAAAAGGTGGAAATCACAGCAGGAAATTGGATTTGTGCTGAATTTCCTTTGGCTGCTGGAATGCAGATCCTCAGCAGCACCTGGAATTGGGGTTCGGCATTCCAGGATCCCAAACCTGGCACCTGGAATTGGGGTTCGGCATTCCAGGATCCCAAACCTGGCACCTGGAATTGGGGTTCAGCATTCCAGGATCCCAAACCTGGCACCTGGAATTGGGGTTCGGCATTCCAGGATCCCAAACCTGGCACCTGGAATTGGGGTTCAGCATTCCAGGATCCCAAACCTGGCACCTGGAATTGGGGCTCGGCATTCCAGGATCCCAAACCTGGCACCTGGAATTGGGGTTCGGCATTCCAGGATCCCAAACCTGGCACCTGGAATTGGGGTTCGGCATTCCAGGATCCCAAACCTGGCACCTGGAATTGGGGTTCAGCATTCCAGGATCCCAAACCTGGCACCTGGAATTGGGGTTCAGCATTCCAGGATCCCAAACCTGGCACCTGGAATTGGGGTTCAGCATTCCAGGATCCCAAACCTGGCACCTGGAATTGGGGTTCGGCATTCCAGGATCCCAAACCTGGCACCTGGAATTGGGGTTCGGCATTCCAGGATCCCAAACCTGGCACCTGGAATTGGGGGGTGCATTCCAGGATCCCAAACCTGGCACCTGGAATTGGGGTTCGGCATTCCAGGATCCCAAACCTGGCACCTGGAACTGGGGGGTGCATCCTGGACACCCCAAACCTGGCACCTGGAATTGGGGTTCGGCATTCCAGGATCCCAAACCTGGCAGCTGGAATTGGGGGGCGGATCCACTGGAATCCAGCGGGGTTCCGGCTGCTCCACGCCCAGGAGAGGGAAAACGGGCTCAGCGTTCCCGGAACGGGGATGATCCGGACACCGGGAGATGCCTCTGCTTCCCAAAACCGTCACCGAGGGGACGGGAACAGGCACAGGGATGGAGCCGGCAGCTGCTGCCAGGCACGGCCACTCCAGGGCTCCGGGAGGAGGCTCCAGGAGATCCCTGCCGTTATCCCGGATTCCAGGAGAACCGCAGATCCCGAGGGATGCGGAGCAGGGCTGTCCCTCCAGGAGATCCCTGCCGTTATCCCGGATTCCAGGAGAACCGCAGATCCCGAGGGATGCACAGCGGGGCTGCCCCTCCAGCCATCCCTGCCCTGGATTTGGGGACTCCCAGCCCCTTCTGTCCCCGCTCCCGGGTCATTCCCGTGGATCCTCTGGAGCGGGGTCAGGGCAGGAACGGGGAGAGCTGGAATGAGGGAGCGGCTCAGAGCCCAGCTCAGAGCCCAGCTCAGCCCAGCTCAGATCAGCTCAGATCCCAGCCCAGATCCCAGCTCAGATCTCAGATCCCAGCCCAGATCCCAGCCCAGATCCCAGCTCAGATCCCAGATCCCAGCCCGGAGCGATCCAAAGCCGCCGCACGTGACGGGAAGGAGGAGAAGCAGCTGTGGAAAAGTGGGACAGCGGGGCCGGGAGCCAGGGAAGAGCTCAGGAGAGCGGAGCTGCCTCCCCTCTGCAGGGGACAGGGACACACTGAGCTGGCACCGTCACTGTCACCGGCACTGTCACCGGCACTGTCACCGGCACTGACATTGTCACCGGCACTGTCACTAACATTGTCACCGGCACTGTCACTGTCACCGGCACTGTCACTGTCATTGTCACCGGCACTGTCACTGTCACTGTCATTGTCACCGTCATTGTCACTGTCACTGTCACTGTCACTGTCACCGTCATTGTCACTGTCACTGTCACTGTCACCAGCACTGTCATTGTCACTGTCACTGTCACCGTCACTGTCACTGTCACCGTCATTGTCACTGTCACTGGCACTTTCACTGGCACTGTCACGGTCACTGGCACTGTCACTGTCACCATCACCATCACCAGCACTGTCACTGTCACTGTCACCAGCACTGTCTCTGTCACCGTCACCGTCACCGTCACCGTCACTGTCACTGTCACCCCAGCCCTGCCACAGGACACCCTGAGACCCCCTCAGCAGCCCCAGGGGCTGAGCTGTGCCAGCAGGTCCAGGAGAAGTCCGGATGGATCCAGGATCTCTGGCACAGCCAGGATGGATCCAGGGATGGATCCAGGGATGGATCCAGGATCCCAGCACAGCCAGGATGGATCCAGGGATGGATCCAGGGATGGATCCAGGGATGGATCCAGGGATGGATCCAGGATCCCAGCCCAGCCAGGATGGATCCAGGGATGGATCCAGGGATGGATCCAGGGATGGATCCAGGGATGGATCCAGGGATGGATCCAGGATCCCAGCCCAGCCAGGATGGATCCAGGGATGGATCCAGGGATGGATCCAGGGATGGATCCAGGATCTCTGGCACAGCCAGGATGGATCCAGGGATGGATCCAGGATCCCAGCCCAGCCAGGATGGATCCAGGGATGGATCCAGGGATGGATCCAGGATCCCAGCACAGCCAGGATGGATCCAGGGATGGATCCAGGATCCCTGGCACAGCCAGGATGGATCCAGGGATGGATCCAGGATCCCAGCACAGCCAGGATGGATCCAGGGATGGATCCAGGGATGGATCCAGGATCCCAGCCCAGCCAGGATGGATCCAGGGATGGATCCAGGATCTCTGGCACAGCCAGGATGGATCCAGGGATGGATCCAGGGATGGATCCAGGATCCCAGCACAGCCAGGATGGATCCAGGGATGGATCCAGGATCCCGGCACAGGCAGGATGGATCCAGGGATGGATCCAGGATCCCAGCACAGCCAGGATGGATCCAGGGCAGCTCCTCCATGGAAAATCCTTCCCAAGGCTCCCCACGGCTCTGCCGCTTGCTCTGGGAATTTCGGGGGGTTCTGAGGCGCCCCCGGTGTCCCCAGGGGTGCCGGTGCCACCGGAGCGCAGCAACTGGAGCCGTGGGGCCGTTCCCAATCCATCCCCGCTCCATCCCATCCATCCCTCACGTCTCCAAACGTCTGGCACCAAACACAGCCGGCGCTAACGGAGGGGGAATATTCATGATTGCCGATTCTGGGAGCTGCAGGAATGGGGGTGTTTGGATCAAACCCCCCGGCACTGCCGGGGCTGGGGAGGCTCCGAGCGGGGAGGGATGGGAGCCCTGGGATGAACACGGAGCCCTGGAATGAACACGGAGCCCTGGGATAAACACGGAGCCCTGGGATGAACACGGAGCTCTGGGATGGGAGCCCTGGGATGAACACGGAGCCCTGGGATAAACACGGAGCTCTGGGATGAACACGGAGCCCTGGGATGAACACGGAGCCCTGGGATGAACACGGAGCCCTGGGATGGGAGCTCTGGGATAAACACGGAGCTCTGAGATGAACACGGAGCCCTGGGATGAACATGGAGCCGTGGGATGGGAGCCCTGGGATGAACACGGAGCCCTGGCCCGGCTGGGACCGCTCCGAAGCGGGAGCAGGACAGAACCAGGATGGGATCCCTGGGGCCCTGGGGCCGGAGCTTCCCCGTCCTGCCGGGGGTGCCGGCACCGCGGGCCCGGCTCTGCCCCCTCTTCCCGCACGGAGCAGAGGCTCCCGAGCCGGGAGACGGGAACGGAGCCAGCGCAGGCTCATCCCACACCAAACCCAGGGATCGATTCCCGAGGCACGAGGGCCGGAGCGTTAATTGCAGAGCTCAGCTCTGTGCCAGCGCCGAGGCTCTGCTCCAACTCGGCGCAATTTTCCGTGCACTGAGGAATTCCGGCAGCTCCCGAGGAGCTCAGAAGGTCAAAGCTCCGCTCTCCCGGCGGCGTTTTCACGCTCGTCCAGCGGAGCGAGAAACAGCCGGGGCTGGGCACGGAGCAAACCTCTGGAGCGGCTCCCGGAGCAGCATTCCCGGGAATGTGAGCTGGCAGGTGCCAGGATCCCCTCCGAGCATCGGTGTCGCAACGCCGGGCAGGAATTCCGGAGCGGAACGCGAGCGCCCGGCGGGAGGAGGCGGCCGGGGAAGGATCTGGCACAGCCGGGTCTCCGGGGGCCGCTCCTGCCAGCGGCAGCTCCAGCAGCAGATGGGCCGAGCGGGGCCGCACGGAAAAGCTGCTCCGTAATTGCTGGCAAAGCTCGTGCCCGGCTGCTCCGGCACCAGCCCGGCTCCTGCTGCCGCTCCGGCCCGGGGGCTGCTCCCGTTCCGCCGCTGCTCTCTGAGCCGTGATGCCAGCAGCTGAAATAAATCCATACAGGAGCCCAGCTGTGCCAGCTCGCAAATGAATCCCAGCCGGAGCAGGCCTGGGAGCTCCGAGCGGGGCCCATCCCCGGGTCCCCCCCGGCGGATCCGAGCTCCCTGCGCTGCCCGGGATCCAACCCCGCTTCCAGAGCCGCTTCTCCAGCGGGGAGGACTCCGGCAGCTGCTCGGGAATGGAGGGAATCGCAGCACTTGCTGCCCGCAGGGCACATCCCGGCTCCCAGCACACGCTGACTGCGGCTCCCATTAAATATTGATCCGGGAACTCCGCTGCCCCCGCGCCTCCTCTCCCGGCTCTGCCAATATTTAGAATCCATTAAAGTCGCGTGCGGAGCGCTCGGAGCCCGGTGTGTTACACAAGGCCGGGATGAGGCGATCCCTGGAGCAGGGACTGAGCGGGAGCGGCTCCGGATGAGTTCACGGCTTTGTTCCTCGTTAATCTTTCATGCTCGTTGAGTGCGGAGCGATTTGTGTAGTACAAACGCCGCGGATCGCGGCCGCCACCGGCTCCGTGCGCATCCTGTCCCCGTTCCCAGCGGGAACTGCCGGCAGCGAGGCCTCGGATTCAACCCCCGGACCCCGGGAACGGCTCCGGGACCGACCTCGAGGCAGGGACAAGGACAGGGGGGGACACGGGGGGCTCGGCCGAGCTGGGGATGCCCCGGTTCCTCCAGGATTGTCACCAGAAAGATCCCGGGATGGTTTGGGATGGAAGGGACCCCCGAGCCCCCCCAGTGCCCCCCTGCCATGGCAGGGACACCTCCCACTGGCCCAGGCTGCTCCCAGCCCCAGGCTCCAGCCTGGCCTTGGCCACTGCCAGGGATCCAGGGGCAGCCCCAGCTGCTCTGGCAATTCCAGCCCAGCCAGCAATTCCCAATTCCCAATTCCCAACATCCAGCCCTGTCCTCTGGCACTGGGAGCCATTCCCTGGCTCCTGGCCCTGCAGCCCTGTCCCAGTCCCTCTGCAGCTCTCCTGGAGCCCCTTCAGGCCCTGCAGGGGCTCTGAGCTCTCCCTGGACCCTTCTCCTCTCCAGGGGAACATTCCCAGCTCTCCTGGAGCCCCTTCAGGCCCTGGAACGTTCTGGAAGCTCTCCCTGGACCCTTCTCCTCTCCAGGGGAACATTCCCAGCTCTCCTGGAGCCCCTTCAGGCCCTGCAATGTTCTGGAAGCTCTCCCTGGAGCCTCCTCATCTCAGTAAAGAATTTTTTCTGATATTTGGGATAAAATAAACTGGAAGCCCTCGGTGTTTCCAGCCTGGCCTGGGCACTCCCAGGGATCCAGGGGCAGCCGCAGCCCCGGCACCGCAGTCCCAGGGATTTGTGCCGGTGCCTCCATCCCCCACCCCCGAGGCCTTGGCAGATCCCACCGAGCCGTTCCCGGCTGGAAAACGCCGCCTGTGGCAGCCCCTCCTCCCTGGCAGGGCTGTGCCATCAGCCTCTGCAGGGCCCCAGAACGTTCCCAGCTCCCGGCACGGCGCTGCCAAGCCGTGCAGCCGCCCTCTTCCCAAAATCCAGCTGGCTGCTCCCTGGAAAAGCTCCCGGAGGACACCTGCGGACCATCTGGCAGCGGCACCCACGGGCCCCGGGCTCCCCGCGGGGATGCAGGGTGGCTCAGAGCCGGGAGCGGCGGCTCTTTTCCAGGGATGGAGCAGCTGGGATTGCTAAAAACGGGTGGGATGTGATCTTTCCCGGCTCCTTTCCCGGCTCCTTTCCCGGCTCCTTTCCCGGCTCCCCCGCAGGGTTATAAATCCAACTGGATTTATAAATCCAACGGGAGCGGCCTCAAAGCGGAGCTGCCCTTGGCTCCAAGGTCGTTCCCTGCCCTGCCTCCGGCGAGGCTGGCGCAGCTCCAGGCTCGGAGCTCTCCCGATCCCACGGGAATATCCCGGGAAGCGGCGAGGGACAGGGAAAGCAGCAGCTCTGAGGGGTTTGGCTCAAACACTCCCTGCGATCTGCTGGAATCCTGGATGAGCAGGACGGCCACATCCACGCCCCTCTCCCAGGGAATGAGGGACACGCAGCGGCCTCGACATTCCCGGCACACAAAAATCCCAAATCCAGGAGTCCAGGCCTGGCACCTGCGGGAGCCCCTGGGATCTGCAGGACACAGGAACCCCCCCGGCACCACCCCCGGAATGTTCCACGTTCCAGCCGGGATGCCGATCCCCGGCTGCGAGGATCCCGCAGGAGCGGGGCCCGGGTGATCCAGCAGCTCCCTGCCTTTGGAATGTCAGCAGAAAGCCAAGGGAGCCACACGCAGCTCCTCCCAGAGCTGGGAAAAAAACTCCCCGAGCCCAAATCCATCTGTTCTCCCTCTTCCCGAAGCCATTTCCAGCTCTCCGGTGCCGCCGGCCTTTCCCTGCCGGGGCGCTGGCGGAGCAGCAGGATCCCCCATCCCAAATCCCGGATCCCTGCTGGGGGGCACAGCCGTGGAAAACCGGGGAGCCTCAGCCTGGCGTCCCGGGAAAAGACGTCTGGAAGTGTCCCAGGGCTATCCCGACCTCCCCTGGGGAATCCCTCACCTCCAGGGCCAGCCTGATCCTGGCTGTGCCAGGGGGTCCCGGGAAAGGAGCCGGGATATTCCCAGCGCTCCCGAGGGCCGGAGCTCCAGGGCCCCACGCCGCCCGTTCCATCGGGATCCGCGCCTTCCGCTCCCCCTCCTCCGCACAACTCCCAATTAACAGATCCATTTAGATAAATTGGGGGTTGGAGCAGATCTGTGCTCCAGAAAATTCCGCCGGAGCGGCTGGCGGGGCCGGGAACGCGGCTGATCCGAGGGAACGGGAAACGGGAACGGAGAGATCCCGAACTCTGGAACGCTGCTGGCACCGACACCCCGGGAAGCTCCGGGGCAGAACCGGCCCGGGTGGATCCGGCGGGTCCGAGCCCCTCTCGCTCTTCCCGGGAATCGGCTCCTCCTTCCATCCCGAGGAACGGGGATGGGATGAGACCTCCCGATGGATCCAGGGCCGGCAGACGGCTCCAGGGAGGATGGATCCATCTCCAGATCCGATGGATCCCAAACCCCGCCGCAGGCTCCGGGGGCTGAGCCTCGGGAATGGTTCCCTGCATCCACAGGCACCGGGAGCATCCCAAGGATTGGAGCATCCCACACTGGCAGCCCCAGATGGGGATCCCAGGGAGATCCCAGCAATCCCAGTGAGATTCCAGCAATCCCAGGGAGATCCCAGCAATCCCAGGGAGATCCCAGCCATCCCAGTGAGATCCCAGCAATCCCAGGGAGATCCCAGCAATCCCAGGGAGATCCCAGCCATCCCAGTGAGATTCCAGCAATCCCAGTGAGAGATTCCAGCAAACCCAGAGAGATTCCAGCAATCCCAGTGAGATTCCAGCAATCCCAGGGAGATCCCAGCAATCCCAGTGAGATTCCAGCAATCCCAGTGAGAGATTCCAGCAAACCCAGAGAGATTCCAGCAATCCCAGGGAGATTCCAGCAATCCCAGAGAGATCCCAGCAATCCCAGGGAGATCCCAGCCATCCCAGTGAGATCCCAGCAATCCCAGGGAGAGATTCCAGCAAACCCAGGGAGATTCCAGCAATCCCAGTGAGATTCCAGCAATCCCAGAGAGATCCCAGCCATCCCAGGGAGACTCCAGCAATCCCAGGGAGATTCCAGCAATCCCAGTGAGAGATTCCAGCAAACCCAGAGAGATTCCAGCAGTCCCAGGTAGATTCCAGCCATCCCAGTGTGAAATTCCAGCCATCCCAGTTTGAAATTCCAGCCATCCCAGTGAGAGATTCCAGCCATCCCAGCGAGGTTTTCCATCCATCCCAGTGAGATTCCCGCTATCCTGATGAAGATTCCAACCATCCAGGCGAGCTTTTCCAGCTGTTGCAGCAGCTGGAGCAGCGGGAGATCCGTCTCCATCCCGATCCGTGCTGTTCCCAGACGGAGCCGGGTGCCGGGGCCGTCGCTCCCGGGATTCATCCGACGCCCGGAGATGAGGAAAGGCTGGAGATGAGGAGAGGCTGGAGATGAGGAAAGGCTGGAGATGAGGAAAGGCTGGAGATGAGGAAAGGCTGGAGAGGAGAGGCTGGAGATGAGGAGAGGCTGGAGATGAGGAGAGGCTGGAGATGAGGAAAGGCTGGAGATGAGGAGAGGCTGGAGATGAGGAAAGGCTGGAGATGAGGAAAGGCTGGAGATGAGGAAAGGCTGGAGATGAGGAAAGGCTGGAGATGAGGAGAGGCTGGAGATGAGGAGAGGCTGGAGATGAGGAGAGGCTGGAGATGAGGAGAGGCTGGAGATGAGGAAAGGCTGGAGATGAGGAAAGGCTGGAGATGAGGAAAGGCTGGAGAGGAAAGGCTGGAGATGAGGAAAGGCTGGAGAGGAAAGGCTGGAGAGGAAAGGCTGGAGATGAGGAAAGGCTGGAGAGGAAAGGCTGGAGATGAGGAAAGGCTGGAGATGAGGAAAGGCTGGAGATGAGGAAAGGCTGGAGATGAGGAAAGGCTGGAGAGGAAAGGCTGGAGATGAGGAAAGGCTGGAGATGAGGAAAGGCTGGAGATGAGGAGAGGCTGGAGATGAGGAGAGGCTGGAGATGAGGAGAGGCTGGAGATGAGGAAAGGCTGGAGATGAGGAAAGGCTGGAGATGAGGAAAGGCTGGAGATGAGGAAAGGCTGGAGAGGAAAGGCTGGAGATGAGGAAAGGCTGGAGATGAGGAAAGGCTGGAGATGAGGAAAGGCTGGAGATGAGGAAAGGCTGGAGATGAGGAAAGGCTGGAGAGGAAAGGCTGGAGATGAGGAAAGGCTGGAGATGAGGAAAGGCTGGAGATGAGGAAAGGCTGGAGATGAGGAAAGGCTGGAGAGGAAAGGCTGGAGATGAGGAAAGGCTGGAGAGGAAAGGCTGGAGATGAGGAAAGGCTGGAGATGAGGAAAGGCTGGAGATGAGGAAAGGCTGGAGATGAGGAGAGGCTGGAGATGAGGAAAGGCTGGAGATGAGGAAAGGCTGGAGAGGAGAGGCTGGAGATGAGGAGAGGCTGGAGAGGAAAGGCTGGAGATGAGGAGAGGCTGGAGATGAGGAGAGGCTGGAGATGAGGAAAGGCTGGAGATGAGGAAAGGCTGGAGATGAGGAGAGGCTGGAGATGAGGAGAGGCTGGAGATGAGGAGAGGCTGGAGATGAGGAAAGGCTGGAGATGAGGAGAGGCTGGAGATGAGGAGAGGCTGGAGATGAGGAAAGGCTGGAGAGGAAAGGCTGGAGATGAGGAAAGGCTGGAGATGAGGAGAGGCTGGAGATGAGGAAAGGCTGGAGATGAGGAGAGGCTGGAGATGAGGAGAGGCTGCAGGATTCCATCGCTCCCTTTTCCATCTGTCACTTCCCGTCTCCTCCATCCGGAGCCATTAGCGCCCGGCAGGGCGGGATGGGATTCCCGACGGAGCTGCGACATCCCAGCGCTCCTGCTCCGATGAGAGGCTGGGAAGAGCCCACAGAGGGGGAAAAGCTTCCAGGGAAGCCTGGAATCAGCCCCAAATTGCCTTTCATGTGTTTTGTATTTTATACTAAATAAAGGGATGTATGTTCCTAGGATTTATATGGATCACAGAATCCCGGGATCCCTGGGGCTGGAAAAGCTCTCCAAGGTCACCGAGTGCCAGCTGTGCCCGATGTCCTCCTTGTCCCCTGAGTGCCACCTCCAGGAATTCCCTGGGCACCTCCAGGGATGGGCACTGCAAACCTCCCTGGGCACTTCCAGGGCCTGACCCCCTTTCCATGGGGAAATTCCTGAGGCTGTTCCCTCTCCTCCTGTCCCTGTTCCCGACACGCCCCCTGCTGATTTCCAATAAATGCTCAGACCTCGTAAATATTCCCATGGATTTCCTGTAAATCCCAACATGTTCCACACCCATGGAGAACATTCCACATCCATGGAGAACATTCCACATCCATGGAGAACATTCCACACCCATGGAGAACGTTCCACATCCATGGAGAACATTCCACATCCATGGAGAACGTTCCACATCCATGGGACACATTCCACACCCATGGAGAACGTTCCACATCCATGGAACACGTTCCACATCCATGGAGAACATTCCACACCCATGGAGAACATTCCACACCCATGGAGAACATTCCACATCCATGGAACTCATTCCACACCCATGGAGAACATTCCACATCCATGGAGAACATTCCACACCCATGGAGAACATTCCACATCCATGGAGAACATTCCACACCCATGGAGAACATTCCACATCCATGGAACTCATTCCACACCCATGGAGAACATTCCACACCCATGGAGAACATTCCACATCCATGGAGAACATTCCACACCCATGGAACACATTCCACACCCATGGAGAACGTTCCACATCCATGGAGAACATTCCACACCCATGGAGAACGTTCCACACCCATGGAGAACGTTCCACATCCATGGGACACATTCCACATCCATGGGACACATTCCACATCCATGGAGAACGTTCCACATCCATGGAGAACGTTCCACATCCATGGAGAACATTCCACATCCATGGAGAACATTCCACACCCATGGAGAACGTTCCACACCCATGGAGAACGTTCCACACCCATGGAGAACGTTCCACACCCATGGAGAACATTCCACACCCATGGAGAACGTTCCACACCCATGGAACACATTCCACATCCATGGAGAACATTCCACACCCATGGAGAACGTTCCACACCCATGGAGAACGTTCCACACCCATGGAGAACGTTCCACACCCATGGAGAACATTCCACACCCATGGAGAACATTCCACATCCATGGAGAACATTCCACACCCATGGAGAACATTCCACACCCATGGAGAACATTCCACATCCATGGAGAACATTCCACACCCATGGAGAACATTCCACATCCATGGAGAACATTCCACACCCATGGAACACATTCCACACCCATGGAGAACATTCCACATCCATGGAGAACGTTCCACACCCATGGAGAACATTCCACATCCATGGAGAACATTCCACACCCATGGAGAACATTCCACATCCATGGAGAACATTCCACACCCATGGAACACATTCCACACCCATGGAGAACATTCCACACCCATGGAGAACATTCCACACCCATGGAGAACGTTCCACACCCATGGAGAACATTCCACACCCATGGAGAACGTTCCACACCCATGGAGAACATTCCACACCCATGGAGAACGTTCCACATCCATGGAGAACGTTCCACATCCATGGAACACATTCCACACCCATGGAGAACATTCCACACCCATGGAGAACATTCCACACCCATGGAGAACATTCCACACCCATGGAGAACGTTCCACACCCATGGAGAACGTTCCACACCCCCGGAGCGATGTCCGTGCTGACGTCTGATCCATAAAAAGTCGTGTCCGCGCTCCCTGAGCTCCGGATCCGCCTCTGGAACGGCAGCTGGGTGGGGATCCCCACCCCGAGCCCCAGAGAGGGGGAATCCGGTCCCTTCTGGAATTCTTGGATGTTTTTTCCATCACTTTAACTGCTGGGGTGGAAGGGGAGGGGCGGAGCCATCACTAATTGCACTGCCGGCTAATTAACGACAGCGCCGTTAACGACAGGGACGGGAACGCTGCGCAAAGATGAAAAGCCAGGGAGCAATAACCGGGATTTAACGGGAGCGGAACCGGGAGCAGAACAGGACACGAAAGGAGATCCTGCTGATCCTGAGGAGATCCCAATGATCCAGAGGAGATCCTGCTGATCCAGAGGAGATCCTGCTGATCCTGAGGAGATCCTGCTGATCCAGAGGAGATCCTGCTGATCCTGAGGAGATCCCAATGATCCAGAGGAGATCTCACTGATCCAGAGGAGATCCCAATGATCCAGAGGAGATCCTGCTGATCCTGAGGAGATCCCAATGATCCAGAGGAGATACCGATGATCCAGAGGAGATCCTGCTGATCCAGAGGAGATCCCGCTGATCCAGAAGAGATCCCACTGCTCCTGAGGAGATCCCACTGATCCTGAGGAGATCCCACTGCTCCTGAGGAGATCCCGCTGATCCAGAAGAGATCCCACTGCTCCTGAGGAGATCCCGATGATCCTGAGGAGATCCCGCTGATCCAGAAGAGATCCCACTGCTCCTGAGGAGATCCCACTGATCCAGAAGAGATCCCACTGCTCCTGAGGAGATCCCGATGATCCAGAGGAGATCCCATTGATCCAGAGGAGATCCCACTGATCCCAAGGAGATCCTGCTGATCCAGAGGAGATCCCGTTGATCCGGAGAAGATCCCACTGCTCCTGAGGAGATCCCACTGCTCCTGAGGAGATCCCACTGATCCCAAGGAGATCCCACTGATCCAGAGGAGATCCCGCTGATCCCAAGGAGATCCCACTGATCCAGAGGGGGTCCCACTGCTCCTGAGGAGATCCCACTGATCCAGAGGAGATCCTGCTGATCCAGAGGAGATCCCACTGATCCCAAGGAGATCCCACTGATCCAGAGGAGATCCCGCTGATCCCAAGGAGATCCCACTGCTCCCCTCCAGCCCCCGGCCCGTGGCAGCTCCGGGCCCCGCGGAGCCGATGCCAGAGGAGCAGCGGGAAGAGGCAGCTCTGGGAATTGATCCAGAATTCCGCGTGGCCGGAACACGGCGCCATCCAGGGATTGCCAAATTCCCGTTGCCACAGCAACGCGGGGTCACCTCGGGAGCTGTCACCCACCAGGCCGGCCCGTGGTGCTCCAGGGTGGAAAACAGCCGGGAAAAGGTGGGGTTGGAGCAATCCTGGCTCGGCCCCGTCCTGTGCACAGGCAGGAACATTCCCAGGAACCTTCCAGGAACCTTCCTGGACCCTCCCCAAGAACCTTCCCAGGAACCTCCCCTGGAGCCTTCCAGGAACCTCCCCAGGAACCTTCCCAGGAACATTCCCAGGAACCTCCCCATGAACCTTCCCAGGAATCTTCCCAGGAACCTTCCAGGAGCCTTCCCGGAACCTCCCCAGGAACCTTCCTGGAACCTTCCCAGGAACCTTCCCATGAACGTTCCCAGGAACCTTCTCAGAACCTCCCCAGGAACCTTCCCGGAACCTTCTCAGAACCTTCCCATGAACATTCCCAGGAACCTTCCTGCAACCTTCTCAGAACCTTCCCCAGAAACCTCCCCAGGAACCTTCCCAGGAACATTCCCAGGAATCTTCCCAGGAACCTTCCCAGAACCTTCCCAAGAACCTTCCCAGAACCTTCTCAGAACCTTCCCATGAACATTCCCAGGAACATTCCCAGGAACCTTCCTGCAACCTTCTCAGAACCTCCCCAGAAACCTCCCCAGGAACCTTCCTGGCATCTCCAGAGACACTGGAAGAGGATGAGGATGAGTGGGGATGTGCCAGAAGAAGGCAGGCTCTCCGAGGGTCTCGGGAGCTCGGTGATCCCACAGCTCCGAGCGCATCGGCCATGGAGGGAATGCAGCACCAGAGGGAAAAGCAGCAGCAGGGGACAAATCCGTGCCCTGAGGAGCCCCTGCTGGGCTGGGATCACCGGACACAGCGGCAAGAGCCCGGCTCCTGCAGCCACAGCCCGCTCCTGGAAAGGGACACGGGGATGGGAGCCTCATCCCGGCTCCTGGAGCAGCTCCGGAGGAGCCTCTGTGACACAGGCCCTGATCCCTGATCCCCAATCCCTGATCCCCGATCCCTGATCCCCAATCCCTGATCCCTGATCCGTTATCTCAGATCCCAGAGTTGTGAGGGGCTGAAGGAGGCTCTGTGACACAGGCCCCAATCCCTGATCCCCGATCCCTGATCCCAGAGCTGTGAGAGATGAAGGAGCCTCTGTGACACAGGCCCCGATCCCTGATCCCTGATCCCCGATCCCTGATCCCCGATCCCTGATCCCAGAGCTGTGAGAGATGAAGGAGCCTCTGTGACACAGGCCCCAATCCCTGATCCCCGATCCCTGATCCTAGAGCTGTGAGAGATGAAGGAGCCTCTGTGACACAGGCCCCGATCCCTGATCCCCGATCCCTGATCCCTGATCCCAGTTTCCAGCCCAGCACCGAGCTCTGAGCAGTCAGGGACGCTCCATGTGTGACATGGGGGCCGATCCCTCATCCCAACTCCTGGCACAGCTCCGGAGCTCCGAGCGGGGTCAGGGGCACCACACGGATCAGAGCCGTGTCCTGTTTCCCGCAGAGCTCCGAGCGGGGTCAGGGATGCTCAGCACGGATCAGAGCCGTGTCCTGTTTCCCGCAGAGCTCCGAGCGGGGTCAGGGGCTCTCAGCACAGATCGGAGCCGTGTCCTGTTTCCCGCAGAGCTCCGAGCGGGGTCAGGGGCACCACACGGATCGGAGCCGTGTCCTGTTTCCCGCAGAGCTCCGAGCAGGGTCAGGGGCACCACACGGATCGGAGCCGTGTCCTGTTTCCCGCAGAGCTCTGAGCAGGGTCAGGGATGCTCAGCACGGATCAGAGCCGTGTCCTGTTTCCCGCAGAGCTCCGAGCGGGGTCAGGGATGCTCAGCACGGATCGGAGCTGTGTCCTGTTTCCCACAGAGCTCCGAGCAGGGTCAGGGGCTCTCAGCACGGATCGGAGCCGTGTCCTGTTTCCCACAGAGCTCCGAGCAGGGTCAGGGGCTCTCAGCACAGATCGGAGCCGTGTCCTGTTTCCCACAGAGCTCCGAGCGGGGTCAGGGATGCTCAGCACGGATCGGAGCCGTGTCCTGTTTCCCACAGAGCTCCGAGCGGGGTCAGGGGCTCTCAGCACGGATCAGAGCCGTGTCCTGTTTCCCGCAGAGCTCCGAGCGGGGTCAGGGGCTCTCAGCACGGATCAGAGCCGTGTCCTGTTTCCCACAGAGCTCCGAGCAGGGTCAGGGGCACCACACGGATCAGAGCCGTGTCCTGTTTCCCACAGAGCTCCGAGCAGGGTCAGGGGCACCACACGGATCAGAGCCGTGTCCTGTTTCCCGCAGAGCTCCGAGCAGGGTCAGGGATGCTCAGCACGGATCGGAGCCGTGTCCTGTTTCCCGCAGAGCTCCGAGCGGGGTCAGGGGCTCTCAGCACGGATCGGAGCCGTGTCCTGTTTCCCACAGAGCTCCGAGCGGGGTCAGGGGCTCTCAGCACAGATCGGAGCCGTGTCCTGTTTCCCACAGAGCTCCGGAGCTCCGAGCAGGGTCAAGGGCGCTCCTGGCGCCCGCTCCTGGCTCATCCCGGCGCTTTCGTGTCCCTGCCGGCCTGAGAGAGCTCAAACACAGAGCCGGGAGCAAACTGTGCGGGAACAACGCGGCGCTTCCCGACGCTTCCCGACGTTCCGGCGCGAGCGCTCCGGCTCCTGACGGCATCACGAGCTGCTCCGGGATGGGGCAGAGCTCCCCGAGCCCGGCCCGCCCCACGGCCCCGGGAGGGAATCCAGGGATTCATTCGCCTGGAGCCATCTCCGGCAGCTCTCCCGGGGCTGCCCCACGGCTGGGACACAAATCCCATGGGAACGTCCCGCAGCGCTCCGGAGCAGCCACGGAACAGGGGCAGGAAAAGAGGGACGGAGCCGCCTCCCGCAGCCACCAGAGCCCGTTCCAGCCCCTCCTGCATCCCACGGGATTGGGATCCCACAGGACGGGAAAGGGGGGCTCGCTCACCCCAGAGAGAGCAGGAGCCCCATGGGGAGGGGTCTCCACGCAGAGCCACTCCCGGCCCCCGGCTGGCCCCTCCCTGTCCCCTCCCTTTCACCTGGGTGCTGTCCCCTGTCCCCTCCCAGTCCCTGCAGTGTCCCCAGGCGCTGTCCCCTCCCCGTCCCCTCCCTGTCACCTGGGTGCTGTCCCCCTCGAGCCGCGGGGGTCGGATGCTGGACAGGTGAATGGTTTTGTGGTCCCCGGAGTTGAGCTTCACCACGATGGCGTCGGCGTTGAGCACCTGCATCACCTGGGGACAGAGACGGAGTGTGGGCACACCTGGGTACACCTGGGTACACCTGGGCACAATGGGGCACACCCGGGCACACCTGGGCACACCCAAACACACCTGGGCACACCTGGGCACACCAAGGGCCAGGTGCCACCGGCGCTGCCAGCCATGCCCAGCACAGAGAGCGGCCCCAGCTCCAGCCTGGCTGTCCCGGGGGTCCCGGGACGGTGACATGGTGACCCCCGGGCACTGCCAGCCATGTGTGTCCTGTGCCAGGGCTCAGCCCCCTGCGGATCATTCCAGAGGCAATTCCAGAGGGGCAGGAGCACCAGCCGGACACTGGGATGATGCTCAGGGAGGAGGGAGCAAGGACAGCCCATGGTGGGAGTGAAACTAATCGGGATCAAAATGTCCAGGAATCCCGGGATGGTTTGGGAGGGAAGGGACCCCCGAGCCCCCCCAGTGCCCCCCTGCCATGGCAGGGACACCTCCCACTGGCCCAGGCTGCTCCCAGCCCCAGGCTCCAGCCTGGCCTTGGCCACTGCCAGGGATCCAGGGGCAGCCACAGCTGCTCTGGCAATTCCAGCCCAGCCAGCAATTCCCAATTCCCAATTCCCAACATCCAGCCCTGTCCTCTGGCACTGGGAGCCATTCCCTGGCTCCTGGCCCTGCAGCCCTGTCCCAGTCCCTCTGCAGCTCTCCTGGAGCCCCTTCAGGCCCTGCAGGGGCTCTGAGCTCTCCCTGGACCCTTCTCCTCTCCAGGGGAACATTCCCAGCTCTCCTGGAGCCCCTTCAGGCCCTGCAATGTTCTGGAAGCTCTCTCTGGATCCTTCTCCTCTCCAGGGGAACATTCCCAGCTCTCCTGGAGCCCCTTCAGGCCCTGGAATGTTCTGGAAGCTCTCCCTGGACCCTTCTCCTCTCCAGGGGAACATTCCCAGCTCTCCCAGGCTGGCTCCAGCTCCACTCGTGTTTAACATTCCCGGTTCTCCAGCCCGGCCGAGTGGAGCCTCTGGATGTTCCCAGCAGAGGACAGGGACCTCCCCCCGCTCCCAGCACAGCCCAGTTCCCCCAGTGCCGGGGCTCCATGAGCTGCGGCTCATCCCGGATCCCACACCGCGCATCCCAGGAGCCGCAGGCAGAGCTGGCCCCGCTCCAGCCCCCTCTGCCCGGCAGTGCCGGCCGGGGCCGCAGGGAGAGCGGGATTTGAGGAATTCAGATCCGAGCAGACACCGAGGACCGCCGGGGCTCGGCAAAGCCCCCGGGATCGCCCCGGCCTCTCCCGGCTCCGGGATGTTCCCTCGGCAGGAGCAGCCCAAAGCCGAGCGCCTGCCAAGTGCGGTAATCCAATCTCACGCTCCAGGGCATCCAGGGCCGAGGAGGGAGCGGCCTCTCTCCTTCCTCCCGCCCGAGACTCGGGAAAATCGGGATGCGAGCGGAGCCGCCGCAGCCGGGCCAGCTCCGGGGGCAGATCCCGCGCTCCATTACACATCCAGCACATGTTTCCCCGGGAGCCCCGGGAGCCCCGGGAGCGCCATCACATCTCATTTGTTCCCTGGCAGGAGGCAGCAGCCGGCGTTCCAGCGGCTCCCGGTATTCCAGCGGCTCCCGGTGCTCCGGCAGCTCCCGGTGCCCCAGTGATTCCCGGTGCCCCGGCAGCTCCCGGTGCTCCCGGTGCCTCAGCGGCTCCCGGTGCTCCGCAGGCTCTCGGTGCTCCCGGTGCCCCAGCAGCTCCCGGTGCTCCCGGTGCCCCAGCAGCTCCCGGTACCCCAGCGGCTCCCGGTGCCCCGGCAGCTCCCGGTGCTCCGGAGGGGCTCCCGGCGCTCTGGAGGCTCCCGGCGCTCTGGAGGCTCCCGGTGCTCCCGGTGCTCCGGAGGGGCTCCCGGTGCTCCCGGTGCTCCGGCGGCTCCCGGTGCCCCAGCGGCTCCCGGTGCTCCCGGTGCCCCAGCGGCTCCCGGTGCCCCAGCGGCTCCCGGCCCCCGGAGCCGTGCGGGAGCAGCAGCGGGGACCGGCCGGGCCCCTCGGGCCCCCAGAGCCCCTTCCCGGCAGGACGAACTCACGGGACCCCGAGCCGGGATGAGCCGGCTGCCAGCGGGACGCAGGACACGGATACAGCGGGATAGAGCGGGATATGGGATAGAGCGGGATATGGGATAGAGCGGGATATGGGATAGAGCGGGATACGGGATACAGCGGGATATGGGATAGACCGGGATATGGGATAGAGCGGGATACGGGATAGAGCGGGATATGGGATAGAGCGGGATATGGGATAGAGCGGGATAGAGCGGGATAGAGCGGGATATGGGATAGAGCGGGATATGGGATAGAGCGGGATATGGGATAGAGCGGGATATGGGATAGAGCGGGATACAGGACACGGATACAGCGGGATAGAGCGGGATATGGGATAGAGCGGGATATGGGATAGAGCGGGATATGGGATACAGCGGGATAGAGCGGGATATGGGATAGAGCGGGATATGGGATAGAGCGGGATACAGGACACGGATACAGCGGGATAGAGCGGGATATGGGATAGAGCGGGATATGGGATAGAGCGGGATATGGGATAGAGCGGGATAGAGCGGGATAGAGCGGGATAGAGCGGGATACAGCGGGATACAGGACACGGATACAGCGGGATATGGGATACAGCGGGATACAGGACACGGATACAGCGGGATAGAGCGGGATATGGGATGTAGGACACGGGATGCAGCTGAAGGGACACAGGAAAGGGGACACAGCAGGAGACAGGACACAGGACAGGGGACACAGGACACGGGACAGGAGACACAGGACACAGCAGGACACGGGACAGGGGACACAGGACACAGCAGGACACAGGACAGGGGACACAGGACACGGGACAGGAGACACAGGACAGGGGACACAGGACACGGGACAGGGGACACAGGACACAGCAGGACACAGGACAGGGGACACAGGACACGGGACAGGAGACACAGGACACAGCAGGACACGGGACAGGGGACACAGGGACACAACAGGACACAGGATGGGACACAGGACAGGGGACACAGGACAGGGGGACACAGGGACACAGCAGGACACAGCAGCCGGAGCCAGGGCTCCCAAGGGATGCCGGTGCCATCGGGACAGAGCAGGGTGGCACAAGGGACACCCACAGGTGCCCACCCTCCCCGGGCAGCCGCTGCCTCCTCCTGCGGGAGGCTCCCGGGGGTGACACGGTGCCAGCGCCGGTGCCACAGGACGGGCCCCTCGGTGTCCCCGCGCTCCCAGCCCGCCGCATCCGATTCCCTGATCCAGGATTTCCTGTGGCCTCTCCCGCCCGCGAGAGCCCCTTTGACAGCGGCTCTGGAAGGATGAGCTTGTCCCAGCTCCGCAGCCGCTCCCGGCAGAGCCGGCGCGCTCCGGGGCCCCCGAACGGCCCCGAGGCACCGGCCGGGCCCGGCCGCCCCCCCCCGCCGCCGCCCGGGGCCCGGAGCCCGCAGCCCTGGCCTGATTTACCAGGGAACGTTTTCTGCTGCAAGAGCCGATCCAAACAAAGCCTCCAATCCCCCACCCCGGGCTCTGCTTGTCCCCAGTACTGGGGTCACACATGGCAGCCGCACGGCCGCGATCCGGGGACCTCGGGGTGCTGGGGTGGGACATTGGGGTGATGGGATGGGACATTGGGGTGCTGGGGTGGGATCTTGGGGTGCTGGGGTGGGATCTTGGGGTGCTGGGGTGGGACATTGGGGTGCTGGGGTGGGATCTCGGGGTGCTGGGATGGGATCTCGGGGTGCTGGAGTGGGACATGGGGGTGCTGGGGTGGGATCTCGGGGTGCTGGGATGGGATCTCGGGGTGCTGGGATGGGACCTCGGGGTGCTGGGATGGGACATTGGGGTGCTGGGTTTCCACCTTGGGTGATTTCACTGGAGCTGGGGCAGACACGGACCCCCCCCGCCTGTCCCAGCTCCCGACTGCTGCACCCCTAGGACAGCCCCCCTGTCCCGGAGCCAGAGCCCAGCACCACGAGAGGCTCCGGTGTCCCCTCAAACCAGAGCTGTCCTTGGGAGGGGCTTTGGCAGCGCCTGGCGCTCGGCAGCAGCTCCCGGGCTCGGCTCTGCCACATCCCAGCGAGCTCCGGGATGAGTGGGCGGCGAGCGGCGCTCCCGGCGAAGGGAACGGGATCGGGGCTGGGAGGAGGCGGCTCCGGGCCGGCCCCACCGGGGGGAGCAGGACCCCGAGCCCCGGGGCTGCAGCTCTGGCACAGCCCCCGCTGCAGAGGATGCTCCCGGCCCGGCGCATGCACGGCTCGGCGCCGTGCCCCGAACCCCGCAGCTCCCGGGAGCTGACGCAGCCGTTCCGGGAGCTCCTGCAGCCCCCTCGGACATTTCCCATCCTCCGCTTTTCTCCTCTCCTCGCCAGCCCCGAACCCCCGCGCGAGGCCGAGCCTCTCCCCGGCGCCCCCAGCCCAGCCCCGCGCCCCCAAAATCTGCCGCATTTGCCGCGGTCGATCGCAAATCTTCCTCCTCCTCCTCCTCCTCCTCCCCCTCCCCCGGCAGCCCCTCCACAGCTCCTGCGGCAGCTCCGCCGCTTCCAGCGCTCCTCGCAGCGCCGAGCGCGGCCCCAGCCCCGGGACACGCGCGGGGCCCCCCGGGCTCCGGCCCCGCTGCTCACAAAAACCGGGATTTTTGGATAAAAACGCCCAAAATAAACCCCAAAGTGAGCCGGGAAGGCGGCGGGGCTGCGGCTGCCCAAGGCCGAGCTCCAGAGCCCGGCGCGGGGAGCGGGATGGAGCCCGCGGGAGGAGGAAGGCTCGGGTCTCCTCCCCAAAATCAGGACGCGGTGTTTGGGGGATCCCGGGGAATCCGGATCCTGCTGGGAGCGATCCCAGCCGGGGGGATCCCACAGAGCCGGGGGATCGGGGGATCCCATGAAACCTGCCCCCCAGCCCGGGGGATCCCCCAGAGCGGGGGATCGGGGGATCCGGTGAACTCTGCCCCGCAACCTGGGGTGATCCCACCCCACAGCACCAGGGCTCGATCCCCAGTGATCCCAGGGAAATCTCCAGCCTGGCACAGCCCTGGCACAGCCCTGGCACAGCCCTGGCACAGATCCTGGCACAGCCCTGGCACAGATCCTGGCACAGCTCTGGCACAGATCCTGGCACAGCTCTGGCACAGCCCTGGCACAGCCCTGGCACAGCCCTGGCACAGATCCTGGCACAGATCCTGGCACAGCCCTGGCACAGCCCTGGCACAGCCCTGGCACAGATCCTGGCACAGATCCTGGCACAGATCCTGGCACAGCCCTGGCACATCCCTGGCACAGCCCTGGCACAGCCCTGGCACAGATCCTGGCACAGATCCTGGCACAGATCCTGGCACAGCCCTGGCACAGCCCTGGCACAGATCCTGGCACAGCTCTGGCACAGCCCTGGCACAGATCCTGGCACAGCTCTGGCACAGCTCTGGCACAGCCCTGGCACAGATCCTGGCACAGATCCTGGCACAGATCCTGGCACATCCCTGGCACAGATCCTGGCACAGCTCTGGCACAGATCCTGGCACAGCCCTGGCACAGCCCTGGCACAGCTCTGGCACAGCCCTGGCACAGCCCTGGCACAGCTCTGGCACAGCCCTGGCACAGATCCTGGCACAGATCCTGGCACAGATCCTGGCACAGATCCTGGCACAGCCCTGGCACAGATCCTGGCACAGATCCTGGCACAGCCCTGGCACAGATCCTGGCACAGATCCTGGCACAGCCCTGGCACAGATCCTGGCACAGCTCTGGCACAGATCCTGGCACAGCCCTGGCACAGATCCTGGCACAGATCCTGGCACAGCCCTGGCACAGCCCTGGCACAGATCCTGGCACAGCTCTGGCACAGATCCTGGCACAGATCCTGGCACAGCCCTGGCACAGATCCTGGCACATCCCTGGCACAGATCCTGGCACATCCCTGGCACAGCCCTGGCACATCCCTGGCACAGATCCTGGTACATCCCTGGCACAGATCCTGGCACAGATCCTGGCACAGATCCTGGCACAGATCCTGGCACATCCCTGGCACAGATCCTGGCACAGATCCTGGTACATCCCTGGCACAGATCCTGGCACAGATCCTGGCACAGATCCTGGCACAGATCCTGGCACAGATCCTGGCACAGCCCTGGCACAGATCCTGGCACAGCTCTGGCACAGATCCTGGCACAGCCCTGGCACAGATCCTGGCACAGATCCTGGCACAGCCCTGGCACAGCTCTGGCACAGCCCTGGCACAGCCCTGGCACAGATCCTGGCACATCCCTGGCACAGATCCTGGCACAGATCCTGGTACATCCCTGGCACAGCCCTGGCACAGATCCTGGCACAGATCCTGGCACAGATCCTGGCACAGATCCTGGCACAGCTCTGGCACAGATCCTGGCACAGATCCTGGCACAGCTCCTGGCACAGATCCTGGCACAGCCCCCCGAGTGGGCACAGGAGCCATTCCCAATTCCTATTCCCTCATCCCAGCGGACTTGATCCCACGGGATCAGTTCCCACTGGATCAGTTCCCACGGGATCAGTTCCCACTGGATCAGCTCCCCATGGATGCGGCTGGAGCAGCTCCTGCTGTCCCGGCAGCTCCAGAGCTTCTCCATCCCAGCTCCATCCAACCCCGGCACCCAAATCCCCCCGGGATCTGCCAGGCCTGATCCCATTCCTGCTCTTCCCATGGATCTGCCAGACCTGATCCCATTCCTGCTGCTCCCCGGGATCTGCCAGGCCTGATCCCATTCCTGCTCTTCCCATGGATCTGCCAGGCCTGATCCCATTCCTGCTGTTCCCATGGATCTGCCAGGCCTGATCCCATTCCTGCTGCTCCCCGGGATCTGCCAGGCCTGATCCCATTCCTGCTCTTCCCATGGATCTGCCAGGCCTGATCCCATTCCTGCTGCTCCCATGGATCTGCCAGGCCTGATCCCATTCCTGCTGCTCCCCGGGATCTGCCAGGCCTGATCCCATTCCTGCTGCTCCCCGGGATCTGCCAGGCCTGATCCCATTCCTGCTCTTCCCATGGATCTGCCAGGCCTGATCCCATTCCTGCTCTTCCCATGGATCCCCGGGCGAGGCTGGGCAGCTCGGACACGATCCCAATCCCGATCCCAATCCCGATCCCGATCCCGACAGGACCGGAGCGGCTGGAAGGAGGCCCCGGGGCCGGATCTGACCCCGCACAGGGATCGGGTCGGATGCGGCTGCTGCGCATTCCCAGGAAATTCCAGCGGCTCCGGAGCCGCTGCCTGGGCGAGGCTGGAGCTCCATCTAGTGGGGCTGATCCACGGATCCTGCCCGGATCCCGCAGCTCACGGATCCCAGCCGGGATCATCACAGCCGGGATCATCACAGCCGGGATCATCACAGCCGGGATCATCCCAACCGGGATCATCCCAACCGGGATCATCCCAACCTGGATCATCCCAACCTGGATCATCCCAACCTGGATCATCCCATCCTGGATCATCCCAACCTGGATCATCCCAACCTGGATCATCCCAACCTGGATCATCCCAACCGGGATCATCCCAACCGGGATCATCCCAACCGGGATCATCCCAACCGGGATCATCCCAACCTGGATCATCCCAACCTGGATCATCCCAACCGGGGTCATCCCAACCGGGATCACCCCACCTGGGATCAGCCCTCTCAGCTTCACCTCCCTCCAGATCCTCCGGATCTGTGCTGGGACAGGGATCCCCATGGAATCCACAGAGAGGGAACCCCATGGAATCCAGGGACAGGGATCCCCATGGAATCCAGGGACAGGGATCCCCATGGAATCCAGGGACAGGGATCCCCATGGAATCCAGGGACAGGGATCCCCATGGAATCCAGGGACATGGAACACACCAGCACCCACCAGGAGCGGGGCTCAGCAGCATCTCCAGACTTTGGGAACATTGGGAATGGATCCATGGGCAGCCATTCCCTGGGAGATCAGGAATGGATCCGTGGGCAGCCATTCCCTGGGAGATCAGGAATGGATCCATGGGCAGCCATTCCCTGGGAGATCAGGAATGGATCCATGGGCAGCCATTCCCTGGAGGATCAGGAATGGATCCATGGGCAGCCATTCCCTGGGAGATCAGGAATGGATCCATGGGCAGCCATTCCCTGGGAGATCAGGAATGGATCCATGGGCAGCCATTCCCCGGAGGATCAGGAATGGATCCATGGGCAGCCATTCCCTGGAGGATCAGGAATGGATCCATGGGCAGCCATTCCCTGGGAGATCAGGAATGGATCCATGGGCAGCCATTCCCTGGGAGATCAGGAATGGATCCATGGGCAGCCATTCCCTGGGAGATCAGGAATGGATCCATGGGCAGCCATTCCCTGGGAGATCAGGAATGGATCCATGGGCAGCCATTCCCTGGAGGATCAGGAATGGATCCATGGGCAGCCATTCCCTGGAGGATCAGGAATGGATCCATGGGCAGCCATTCCCTGGGAGATCAGGAATGGATCCATGGGCAGCCATTCCCTGGAGGATCAGGAATGGATCCATGGGCAGCCATTCCCTCCCCCGGAGGATCAGGAATGGATCCATGGGCAGCCATTCCCTGGAGGATCAGGAATGGATCCATGGGCAGCCATTCCCTCCCCCGGAGGATCGGGAATCGATGCAGACCCGATCCCGTGGTCCCGTGGCCGGTGTGAGGTGCCGGGACCCCCCCGGTCCCTGCCCAGAGCCAAGACCTCTCCCAGGGCTCCTCCTTCCCTTCTCCAGCCTCGAGTGTCCTGGGATCCACAGTTGGGATCCACAGTTGGGATCCACAGCTGGGATCCATTGCTGGGATCCATCACTGGGATCCAGCCAAGGGATCCAGCGGGGCTTGTTCCCCCCTAGAGCTGGGGACCGTCCTATGCCCCAAAGGCCCCCAAAGATCCCCAAAGATCCCCAAAGGCCCCCAAAGGTCCCCAAAGGTCCCCAAAGGTCCCCAAAGATCCCCAAAGGCCCCCAAAGATCCCCAAAGGTCCCCAAAGGTCCCCCCAGCCCCTCCCCCGCTCACCTTGGCCATGAACTGTTTGTCCTTCTGGTCCAGGTTTGCCGTGGGGGCCACGTAATCCCTCCAGATCCTCAGCTTGCGCTCCTTGGCAAACCTGGGTGGGGACAGGGGACACGGGGCTGGGACACCCGCAACAGCCCCGGGAGAGATCCAGGGGATCCCAGGGGATCCCAGCAATCCCAGGGGATCCCAGCAATCCCAGGGGATCCCAGTGACCCCAGGGGATCCCAGTGATCCCAGCCCGGGTCAGCCACACGGGGCTGGGACACACGGAACAGCCCCGGGAGAGATCCAGGGGATCCCAGGGGATCCCAGCAATCCCAGGGGATCCCAGTGACCCCAGGGGATCCCAGCAATCCCAGGGGATCCCAGCAATCCCAGGGGATCCCAGTGACCCCAGGGGATCCCAGTGATCCCAGCCCCGAGGAGCCACACGGGGCTGGGGGGGCTGGAGTCGCTCTGGATACCCCATGGATACAGGTGGGATCAGTGGGATCAGTGGGATCAACTGGGATCAGCAGGGATCAGAGGGATCAGCCGGGATCAGCAGGATCAGCAGGGATCAGTGGGATCAGTTGGGACCAGAGGGATCAGAGGGATCAGCAGGGATCAGCAGGATCACTGGGATCAGCAGGGATCAGCGGGATCAGCAGGGATCACTGGGATCAGCAGGATCACTGGGACCAAAGGGATCAGCGGGATCAGCAGGGATCAGCAGGGATCAGCAGGGATCAGCGGGATCAGCAGGGATCACTGGGATCAGCAGGATCACTGGGACCAAAGGGATCAGCGGGATCAGCAGGGATCAGCAGGGATCAGCAGGGATCAGCAGGGATCAGCAGGGATCAGTGGGATCAGCAGGATCACTGGGATCAGCAGGGATCAGCAGGGATCAGCAGGAATCAGCAGGGATCAGCAGGGATCAGCAGGGATCAGCAGGGATCAGCAGGGATCAGCAGGGATCAGCGGGATCAGCAGGATCACTGGGATCAGCAGGGATCAGCAGGGATCAGCAGGATCACTGGGATCAGCGGGATCCCCTCCCCACCTCTCGGCCGCGCGCAGTTTGTCGGCGCCGCGGGTGTAGACGGCGATGGACCAATCCACACAGCGAGCAAAGCCCTCCCGCAGCAGCAGCTCCGTGATGTTCCCGTTCTGTGGGGAGCACGAGCGGGGTCAGAGGATCCCCGGGATCAGCGGGATCCCACCAGGGGTCAGCAGCACCCCCAGGGTCAGCAGGATCCCCCAGGGGCCAGCAGGATCCCCCAGGGGTCAGCAGGATCCCCGGGATCACCAGGATCCCCCAGGGGTCAGCAGCACCCCCAGGGGTCAGCAGGATCCCCCAGGGGCCAGCAGGATCCCTCCAAGTGGCCAGCAGGATCATCCCCCCAGGGATCAGCGGGATCACCCAGGGGTCAGCAGGATCCCCCAGGGGCCAGCAGGATCCCCGGGATCAGTGGGATCCCACCAGGGGTCAGCAGGATCCCCCAGGGGCCAGCAGGATCCCTCCAAGTGGTCAGCAGGATCCCCCAGGGGTCAGCAGGATCCCCCCAGGGGCCAGCAGGATCCCCCAGGGGTCAGCAGGATCCCCCCAGGGGCCAGCAGGATCCCCCAGGGGCCAGCAGGATCCCCCAGGGGCCAGCAGGATCCCCCAGGGGTCAGAGGATCCCCCAGGGGCCAGCAGGATCCCCCAGGGGCCAGCAGGATCATCCCCCCAGGGATCAGCGGGATCACCCAGGGTCAGCAGCATCCCCAGGGCCAGAGGATCCCAGGATCAGAGGATCTCTGGGATCAGCAGCATTTCCCAGGGGTCACCAGGATCTCCAGGATCAGAGGATCCCTGGGATAAGCAGGATCCCCGGGATCAGCAGCACCCCGAGGGGTCAGCAGGATCTCCGGGATCAGAGGATCTCTGGGATCAGGGAGTCCCCAGGATCAGCAGCACCCCCTGGATCAGAGGATCTCTGGGATCAGGGGATCCCCGGGATCAGCAGCACCCTCTGGGATCAGAGGATCTCTGGGATCAGGGGATCTCTGGGATCAGCAGCACCCCCTGGGATCAGAGGATCTCTGGGATCAGAGGATCTCTGGGATCAGGGGATCTCTGGGACCAGGGGATCCCCGGGATCAGCAGCACCCCCTGGGATCAGAGGATCTCTGGGATCAGAGGATCTCTGGGATCAGGGGATCTCTGGGACCAGGGGATCCCCGGGATCAGCAGCACCCCCTGGGATCAGAGGATCTCTGGGATCAGGGGATCCCCGGGATCAGCAGCACCCTCTGGGATCAGAGGATCTCTGGGATCAGGGGATCTCTGGGATCAGGGGATCTCTGGGATCAGGGGATCCCCGGGATCAGCAGCACCCTCTGGGATCAGGGGATCTCTGGGATCAGGGGATCTCTGGGATCAGGGGATCTCTGGGATCAGGGGATCCCCGGGATCAGCAGCACCCCCGTGACCCGCGGCACTTGCCGGGTGCAGGATGGTGCCCAGGATGTTCTGGTTGTGGCAGCTCTCCAGCACGATCTGCACGTCCCTCTGCAGCAGCCGCGACTCCGTGAAGAATTTGGCTTCGGCCGCGAACGGCTCCGGGACCTCGGCGTCGGCCTCGCGCTTGAACGTGGGGCACTGCGGGAACGGGAACATCGGGAACTTCGGGAATGGGAACATCGGGAACTTCGGGAACATCAGGAACATCGGGAATGGGAACATCGGGAACATCGGGAACATCGGGAACATCGGGAATGGGAACATCGGGAATGGGAACATCGGGAATGGGAACATCGGGAATGGGAACATCGGGAACGGGAACATCGGGAATGGGAACATCGGGAACGGGAACATCGGGAACGGGAACATCGGGAATGGGAACATCGGGAACATCGGGAATGGGAACATCGGGAACATCGGGAATGGGAACATCAAGAACGGGAACATCGGGAACATCGGGAACATCGGGAATGGGAACATCGGGAACATCGGGAACATCGGGAACATCGGGAACATCGGGAACGGGAACATCGAGAACATCGGGAACATCGGGAACGGGAACATCGGGAACATCGGGAACATCGGGAATGGGAACATCGGGAACATCGGGAATGGGAACATCGGGAACATCGGGAACGGGAACATCGAGAACATCGGGAATGGGAACATCGGGAACATCGGGAATGGGAACATCGGGAACATCGGGAATGGGAACATCGGGAACATCGGGAACATCGGGAACTTCGGGAACATCGAGAACATCGGGAATGGGAACATCGGGATCGGGAACATCGGGAACATCGGGAATGGGAACATCGGGAACATCGGGAATGGGAACATCGGGAACATCGGGAACATCGGGAATGGGAACATCGGGAACATCGGGAACATCGGGAATGGGAACATCGGGAACATCGGGAACATTGGGAACATCGGGAACATCGGGAACATCGGGAACATCGGGAACATCGGGAATGGGAACATCGGGAACATCGGGAACATCGGGAACGGGAACATCGGGAACATCGGGAATGGGAACATCGGGAACATCGGGAATGGGAACATCGGGAACATCGGGAACATCGGGAATGGGAACATCGGGAACATCGGGAACATCGGGAATGGGAACATCGGGAACATTGGGAACATCGGGAACATCGGGAACATCGGGATCGGGAACATCGGGAACATCGGGAACATCGGGAATGGGAACATCGGGAACATCGGGAACATCGGGATCGGGAACATTGGGAACATCGGGAACATCGGGAGCATCGGGAGCATCGGGAACATCGGGAACATCGGGAACATCGGGAACATCGGGAATGGGGACATCGGGAACGGGCTGGGAAACCACTGGGGAGGAGAGACTGCCCCCATTCCCCGGCTCCAGCGGGGCTTCCGGGGCTGAAATCTGGGAATTTGTGTAAAGACAGAGCCCTTGGAATGCCCCGGGAATGGGAACCAACTCCAGTCCTGGGAACCTGGAGAGACACCGGGAGCTGCTGGGGAGAGCCCAGAGGAGACCCCGGAGCTGCTCCAGGCCTGGAGCCCCTCAGTTCCCAGGGATCCAGCCTGGGAGAGCTGGGAATGTTCCCCTGGAGAGGAGAAGGGTCCAGGGAGAGCTTCCAGAACGTTCCAGGGCCTGAAGGGGCTCCAGGAGAGCTGGGAATGTTCCCCTGGAGAGGAGAAGGGTCCAGGGAGAGCTTCCAGAACGTTCCAGGGCCTGAAGGGGCTCCAGGAGAGCTGGGAATGTTCCCCTGGAGAGGAGAAGGGTCCAGGGAGAGCTCAGAGCCCCTGCAGGGCCTGAAGGGGCTCCAGGAGAGCTGCAGAGGGACTGGGACAGGGCTGCAGGGCCAGGAGCCAGGGAATGGCTCCCAGTGCCAGAGGACAGGGCTGGATGTTGGGAATTGGGAATTGGGAATTGCTGGCTGGGCTGGAATTGCCAGAGCAGCTGTGGCTGCCCCTGGATCCCTGGCAGTGGCCAAGGCCAGGCTGGAGCCTGGGGCTGGGAGCAGCCTGGGCCAGTGGGAGGTGTCCCTGCCATGGCAGGGGGGCACTGGGGGGTTTGGGGGTCCCTTCCATCCCAAACCATCCCGGGATTCCTGGACATTTTGATCCTGATTAGTTTGTGGGAATTCGGCAGTGGGAATTGGACAGAGGGAACAGCACAGGAAGGAATTGCACAGCGGGAATTGCACAGGAAGGAATTGCACAGGAAGGAATTGCACAGGAAGGAATTGCACAGGAAGGAATTGCACAGGAAGGAATTGCACAGGAAGGAATTGCACAGGGGGAATTGCACAGGAAGGAATCGCTCAGCGGGAATTGCACAGGAAGGAATCGCTCAGCGGGAATTGCACAGCGGGAATCGCACAGGAAGGAATCGCACAGCGGGAATCGCTCAGCGGGAATCACACAGCGGGAATCACACAGCGGGAATCGCACAGGAAGGAATCGCACAGCGGGAATCGCTCAGCGGGAATCGCACAGCGGGAATTGCACAGGAAGGAATCGCTCAGCGGGAATTGCACAGGAAGGAATCGCACAGCGGGAATCGCTCAGCAGGAATTGCACAGGAAGGAATCGCTCAGCGGGAATCACACAGCAGGAATCGCGCAGCAGGAATTGCACAGGAAGGAATCGCTCAGCGGGAATCACACAGCAGGAATCGCGCAGGAAGGAATCGCGCAGCGGGAATCGCGCAGCGGGAATCGCGCAGCGGGAATCGCACAGCGGGAATCGCGCAGCGGGAATCGCACAGCGGGAATCGCACAGCGGGAATCGCACAGCGGGAATCGCGCAGGAAGGAATCGCGCAGCGGGAATCGCACAGCGGGAATCGCACAGCGGGAATCGCACAGCGGGAATCGCGCAGGAAGGAATCGCGCAGCGGGAATCGCACAGCGGGAATCGCACAGCGGGAATCGCACAGCGGGAATCGCGCAGGAAGGAATCGCGCAGCGGGAATCACACAGCGGGAATCACACAGCGGGAATCGCGCAGGAAGGAATCACTCAGCAGGAATCACACAGCGGGAATCGCGCAGCGGGAATCGCGCAGCAGGAATCGCGCAGGAAGGAATCGCGCAGCAGGAATCGCGCAGCGGGACTCGCGCAGGAAGGAATCGCGCAGGAAGGAATCACGCAGGAAGGAATCGCGCAGGAAGGAATCGCTCAGCAGGAATCGCACAGCGGGAATCGCACAGCGGGAATCGCGCAGGAAGGAATCGCACAGCGGGAATCGCGCAGCGGGAATCACACAGCAGGAATCACACAGCAGGAATCACACAGCAGGAATCACACAGCGGGAATCACACAGCGGGAATCACACAGCGGGAATCGCGCAGCGGGAATCGCGCAGCAGGAATCGCTCAGCAGGAATCGCGCAGCGGGAATCGCGCAGCGGGAATCGCACAGCGGGAATCGCGCAGCGGGAATCGCGCAGCGGGAATCGCACAGCAGGAATCGCACAGGAAGGAATCGCACAGCGGGAATCGCTCAGCGGGAATCGCTCAGCGGGAATCGCGCAGGAAGGAATCGCTCAGCAGGAATCACACAGCGGGAATCACACAGCAGGAATCGCACAGCGGGAATCGCGCAGCGGGAATCGCACAGCGGGAATCGCGCAGCGGGAATTGCACAGGAAGGAATCGCACAGCAGGAATCACACAGCGGGAATCGCACAGCGGGAATCGCACAGCGGGAATCGCGCAGCGGGAATCGCGCAGCGGGAATCACACAGCGGGAATCGCGCAGCAGGAATTGCACAGGAAGGAATCGCACAGCGGGAATCGCTCAGCAGGAATCGCGCAGCGGGAATCACACAGCGGGAATCGCGCAGCAGGAATTGCACAGGAAGGAATCGCACAGCGGGAATCGCTCAGCAGGAATCGCGCAGGAAGGAATCGCGCAGCGGGAATCGCACAGCGGGAATCGCACAGCGGGAATCGCTCAGCAGGAATCGCTCAGCGGGAATCGCGCAGCGGGAATCGCGCAGGAAGGAATCGCGCAGGAAGGAATCGCGCAGGAAGGAATCGCGCAGGAAGGAATCGCGCAGGAAGGAATCGCGCAGGAAGGAATCGCGCAGGAAGGAATCGCGCAGGAAGGAATCGCGCAGGAAGGAATCGCGCAGCGGGAATCGCACAGGAAGGAATCGCTCAGCAGGAATCACACAGCGGGAATCGCGCAGCAGGAATCGCGCAGGAAGGAATCGCGCAGCGGGAATTGCTCAGCGGGAATCGCACAGCGGGAATCGCACAGCGGGAATCGCACAGCGGGAATCGCACAGCGGGAATCGCACAGCGGGAATCGCACAGCGGGAATCGCACAGCGGGAATCGCTCAGCAGGAATCGCGCAGCGGGAATCACACAGCGGGAATCGCGCAGCAGGAATTGCACAGGAAGGAATCGCACAGCGGGAATCGCTCAGCAGGAATCGCACAGCGGGAATCGCGCAGCGGGAATCGCTCAGCAGGAATCGCTCAGCGGGAATCGCTCAGCGGGAATCGGGAATGGGCTCACCTTGATCCCCGAGAGCATGACAGTGACCAGGTAGAAGTCGGGCAGGAGCAGAGCTCTCACCACGCTGCCGTCCCGAACGTGCTCGATGATGGCTGCGGACACAGGAGATCATCCCAACGGTGACACGGGGACAGGGGACAGGGGGACACGGGGACAGGGGACACGGGGACAGGGGAATGTGGGGACACAGGGACACAGTACACAGGGACAAGGGACACAAGGACATGGGGACATGACACAGGAATACAGGGACACAGGGATGTGAGGACACAGGGACACAGGAGAACGGGACACGGAGACAACACAGGGACACAGGACCGTGGGACAGGGGGACACAGGGATATGGGACACAGGGATAGGGTGACACAGGGACACAGGGACATGGTGACACAGGGACATGGGGACACAGGGACATGGGACACAGCGACATGGGACACAGCGACATGGGACCGTGGGACAGGGGGACACAGGGATATGGGACACAGGGATAGGGTGACACAAGGACACAGGGACATGGTGACACAGGGATGTGGTGACACAGGGACATGGGGACACAGGGACATGGTGACACAGGGACATGGGGACACAGGGACATGGGACACAGGGACATGGGACACAGGGACACAGGACCGTGGGACAGGGGGACACAGGGATATGGGACACAGGGATAGGGTGACACAGGGACATGGGGACATGGTGACACAGGGATGTGGTGACACAGGGACATGGGGACACAGGGACATGGTGACACAGGGATATGGGACACAGGGACACGGGACCGTGGGACAGGGGGACACAGGGATATGGGACACAGGGATGGGGTGACACAGGGACACAAGGACACAGGGGGATGGTGACACAGGGACACAGGAACATGGTGACACAGGGACACAAGAACACAGGAATATCGTCATACAGGAATATGGTGACACAAGGATATGGGACGCAGGGACGTGGTGACACAGGGACGTGGTGACACAGGGACAGGGGGACACAGGGACGTGGTGACACAGGGACGTGGTGACACAGGGAGACAAGAACACAGGGATATCGTGATACAGGGATATGGTGACACAAGGATATGGGACACGGGGACATGGTGACACAGGACACAGGAACATGGTGACACAGGGATGTGGTGACACAGGGACGTGGTGACACAGGGACGTGGTGACACAGGACACAGGGCCACGTTACCATTGACAGGTTTCTGGTGCAGGGAGTCCACGAAGTGCCGGGGGTTCTCCAGGCTGTACTTGAGGTCGCGCACGGTGTGCGAGCCCGAGCCCTCGCTCCACATTCCCTTCTTGGCGCTGCGGGCCTGCTCCTCCAGCTCTGCCAGCCGGCTCTGCTCGGGGCTGCGGCACACGGAGCCTCCATCCCCATCCCGAGCCTCCATCCCAACCCCTGCCAGCCCAGCCCAGCTCCTCCCGCCCCCCGGCACAGCGGGAACGGAGCGGGAACCCCAGGAACCCAAGGAACCTGAGGAACCCTTCCTGAGGAACCCAGGGAACCCAAGGAACCCTTCCCCAGGAACCCAAGGAACCCTTCCCGAGGAACCTGAGGAACCCAGGGAACCTGGGGAGCCCGGGGAACCCTTCCCGAGGAACCCGAGGAAGCCAGGGAACCCTTCCCGAGGAACCCGAGGAACCCAAGGAACCCAAGGAACCCTTCCCCAGGAACCCAGGGAACCCTTCCCAAGGAACCCGAGGAACCCGAGGAACCCTTCCTGAGGAACCTGAGGAACCCTTCCTGAGGAACCCTTCCTGAGGAACCCGAGGAACCTGAGGAACCCTTCCCGAGGAACCCAAGGAACCCAGGGAACCTGGGGAGCCTGGGGAACCCTTCCCGAGGAACCCGAGGAAGCCAGGGAACCCTTCCTGAGGAACCCGAGGAACCCGAGGAACCCAAGGAACCCTTCCCCAGGAACCCAGGGAACCCTTCCCAAGGAACCCGAGGAACCCGAGGAACCCTTCCCGAGGAACCCAAGGAACCCAGGGAACCCGGGGAGCCTGGGGAACCCTTCCTGAGGAACCCTTCCTGAGGAACCCGGGGAACCCTTCCCGAGGAACCCAAGGAACCCAGGGAACCTGGGGAGCCTGGGGAACCCTTCCCGAGGAACCCGAGGAAGCCAGGGAACCCTTCCTGAGGAACCCGAGGAACCCGAGGAACCCAAGGAACCCTTCCCCAGGAACCCAGGGAACCCTTCCCAAGGAACCCGAGGAACCCGAGGAACCCTTCCCGAGGAACCCAAGGAACCCAGGGAACCCGGGGAGCCTGGGGAACCCTTCCTGAGGAACCCTTCCTGAGGAACCCTTCCTGAGGAACCCGGGGAACCCTTCCCAAGGAACCCAAGGAACCCAGGGAACCTGGGGAGCCTGGGGAACCCTTCCTGAGGAACCCTTCCTGAGGAACCCTTCCCGAGGCTGCAGCGTTCCCGACTCCCAGCAGGGCACAGCAAGTTTGGGAGAGCGGGGAAGGCACATTCCATGGGAATCCATGGATCACCCCGCCCTGCACACCCCGAAAGGCCACCAGAGTGACCACGAGCCCATCCCAGCCCTGCCACAGCAAATCCAGGGATTCCAAAGAATCCAGCTGTGGCTGCCCCTGGATCCCTGGCAGTGGCCAAGGCCAGGCTGGAGCCTGGGGCTGGGAGCAGCCTGGGCCAGTGGGAGGTGTCCCTGCCATGGCAGGGGGGCACTGGGGGGGCTCGGGGGTCCCTTCCCTCCCAAACCATCCCGGGATTCCCTGGCCCCACAAACGAGGCTGGGTGTCCTGCGCCCTCTGGCCTGGGATCCCCGTCCCCATGGATGTCCCTGCCCTGGGATGTGGGGGAGCCCGGGAACAGCCTGGGCTCTGCTGGGATCACCCAGCCATGTCCCAGCCCCTCCTCTCCAGCGGGAATTCAGGGGATTCACCCCCCCAGGTGTGACTGGAGAGGCTCCACAGCCCAGGGACACCCCGGGACAGGAGACCCCGGCCCCAAAGCCACGGAACACCCCGGGAACACCCGTGGAATGTGGGAGCTGAGGAGCAGGAGCTGCTCCAATGGCTGGGACCACAGAGCCAGGGATTGGGATGGGGATTGGGATCAGGATTGGGACCGGGATTGGGATTGGGATCAGGATCGGGATCGGGATCAGGATGGGAGCTGTGCACGTACTTGTTGGCTCGGATCCCCTCCCGGCGAGAAGCCAATCCTTCGGCCACCAGGGACTCGGCGATGTTCTCACCGCTGGTGTCTGCGAGAGAGGAGCAGGAGGGTGAGAGGAGCCAGAGGGACACGGGAATCGGGCAGAATTCCCAGTGATCCCAGGAAAGCAGCGCTGGAACAGCCCCAGAGCTCTCCTGGGGACACCACTGACCCCAGCCTGGGCTCCCTGGGCACTTCCAGGGCCTGAGCTCCCTTTCCATGGGGAAATTCCTGCTGCTGCCCACCCTGAGCCTGTCCTGGCCCACCCTGAGCCTGTCCTGGCCCACCCTGAGCCTGTCCTGGCCCACCCTGAGCCTGTCCTGGCCCACCCTGAGCCTGTCCTGGCCCACCCTGAGCCTGTCCTGGCCCATCCTGAGCCTGTCCTGGCCCAGCCTGAGGCCGTTCCCTCTCCTCCTGTCCCTGTTCCCGACCCCCCGGCTGTCCCCTCCTGCCAGGGACTTGTGCAGAGCCACAAGGTCCCCCTGATCCCCCTTTGCTCCAGGCTGAGCCCCTTCCCAGCTCCCAGAGCTGTTCCTGGGGCTCCAGAACCTTCCCAGCTCCCAGAGCTGTTCCTGGGGCTCCAGAACCTTCCCAGCTCCCAGAGCTGTTCCTGGGGCTCCAGAACCTTCCCAGCTCCCAGAGCTGTTCCTGGGGCTCCAGACCCTTCCCAGCTCCATCCCTGGACACCTCCAGCCCCTCCAGGGCTCTCCTGGCAGGAGGGGCCCGGAGCTGTCCCCAGGATTGCAGGGGGTCCCTCAGCAGGGCCAGCACAGGGGACAGTCCCTGCCCCGGGCCGTCCCTCACCCTGTGGCCTCATCCCAGGTCCCCATCCCTCTGCACAGCCCCACATCCCACTCTCCCATCCCGGAGCTGCTGCAGGGAACCTGTCCCAGCATTCCCACGTTAATGGAGTTAAAGCCCTGACAAATTCCAGCAGGAAACGTTTCCAGCCTCATTTCTCCCACCGGCGCCGTTCCCGGCTGGGCTGGAGCAGGGAGGGACGGGGACGGCACCGGGAGAGGCCCCGACAGGAGCCGACATCCAAACCCATCCCAACATCATTCCCAACATCCAAACCCATCCCAACATCCAAACCCATCCCAACATCCAAACCCATCCCAACATCCAAACCCATCCCAACATCATTCCCAACATCCAAACCCATCCCAACATCCAAACCCATCCCAACATCCAAACCCATCCCAACATCATTCCCAACATCCAAACCATTCCCAACATCATTCCCAACATCCAAACCCATCCCAACATCCAAACCCATCCCAACATCCAAACCATTCCCAACATCCAAACCCATCCCAACATCATTCCCAACATCCAAACCATTCCCAACATCCAAACCCATCCCAACATCCAAACCCATCCCAACATCCAAACCCATCCCAACATCCAAACCCATCCCAACATCCAAACCATTCCCAACATCCAAACCCATCCCAGCCTCATTCCTGACACATCCAAACCCATCCCAACATCATTCCCAACATCCAAACCATTCCCAACATCATTCCCAACATCCAAACCATTCCCAACATCATTCCCAACATCCAAACCCATCCCAACATCCAAACCCATCCCAACATCCAAACCATTCCCAACATCCAAACCCATCCCAACATCCAAACCATTCCCAACATCCAAACCCTTCCCAGCCTCATTCCCAGACCCAGCTTTTCCTGGGAATCCTCCCATCCCTGCATTTCCCAGAAAACCTCCCATATCCCAGCTTTTCCCAGGAAACCCACAGCCTCACCTTTTCCCGGGAAACCCTCCCATCCCGGCTTTTCCTGGGAAACTTCTCATCCCAGCTTTTCCCAGGAATCCCCCCAGCCTCACCTTTTCCCAGGAATCCCCCCATCCTCACCTTTTCCCAGGAATTCCCATCCTCACCTTTTCCCAGGAATTCCCATCCTCACCTTTTCCCAGGAATTCCCATCCTCACCTTTTCCCAGGAGTCCCCCCAGCCTCACCTTTTCCCAGGAATCCCCCCATCCTCACCTTTTCCCAGGAATTCCCCCATCCTCACCTTTTCCCAGGAATTCCCATCCTCACCTTTTCCCAGGAATCCCCATCCTCACCTTTTCCCAGGAATTCCCCCATCCTCACCTTTTCCCAGGAATCCCCATCCTCACCTTTTCCCAGGAATTCCCATCCTCACCTTTTCCCAGGAATTCCCATCCTCACCTTTCCCAGGAATTCCCATCCTCACCTTTCCCAGGAATCCCCATCCTCACCTTTTCCCAGGAATTCCCATCCTCACCTTTTCCCAGGAATCCCCATCCTCACCTTTTCCCAGGAATTCCCCCATCCTCACCTTTTCCCAGGAATCCCCATCCTCACCTTTTCCCAGGAATTCACATCCTCACCTTTCCCAGGAATCCCCATCCTCACCTTTTCCCAGGAATTCCCATCCTCACCTTTTCCCAGGAATTCCCCCATCCTCACCTTTTCCCAGGAATCCCCATCCTCACCTTTTCCCAGGAATTCCCATCCTCACCTTTTCCCAGGAATTCCCCCATCCTCACCTTTTCCCAGGAATTCCCATCCTCACCTTTCCCAGGAATTCCCCCATCCTCACCTTTTCCCAGGAATTCCCATCCTCACCTTTTCCCAGGAATCCCCATCCTCACCTTTTCCCAGGAATTCCCATCCTCACCTTTTCCCAGGAATTCCCCCATCCTCACCTTTTCCCAGGAATTCCCCCATCCTCACCTTTTCCCAGGAATTCCCATCCTCACCTTTCCCAGGAATTCCCATCCTCACCTTTCCCAGGAATCCCCATCCTCACCTTTTCCCAGGAATTCCCCCATCCTCACCTTTCCCAGGAATTCCCACCCTCACCTTTCCCAGGAATTCCCCCATCCTCACCTTTCCCAGGAATTCCCACCCTCACCTTTCCCAGGAATTCCCCCATCCTCACCTTTTCCCAGGAATCCCCATCCTCACCTTTTCCCAGGAATTCCCCCATCCTCACCTTTTCCCAGGAATCCCCATCCTCACCTTTTCCCAGGAATTCCCCCATCCTCACCTTTTCCCAGGAATTCCCATCCTCACCTTTTCCCAGGAATTCCCATCCTCACCTTTCCCAGGAATTCCCCCATCCTCACCTTTTCCCAGGAATTCCCATCCTCACCTTTTCCCAGGTACACCATTCCGTACTCCCGGCCCTGCGGGGTTTTGTACTCCACGGTGAAGCAAACCTCCTTCCCGATCAGCTTCTTCCGCAGGAATTCCCGGGCCGGGAAGCCCCAGGGCTGCCGGGAGGGAAGAGCCCTGAGCCTCGGGATTCCCAAATTCCCGGCAGATCCCGCTCTCCTCCCCAGGAGAGCCCCGCTGGGAACCAACTCCCCCACAAAGGGATCCCGGGAGCTTTCCCAGCTCCCCAAAACCGGGAAAGCTCCGGGGGCAGCCCCGATTCCCTGGATGTGCCAAGGGCGCCTTCCCGGGAGCTGCTGGGGCAGGGAGGGCAAGGGATGAGCCTGGATGGGAACAGAGGGGTGGGGACAGAGGGGTGGGGACAGAGGGATGGGAACAGAGGGAACAGAGGGATGGGAACAGAGGGATGGGAACAGAGGGAACAGAGGGATGGGGACAGAGGGATGGGAACAGAGGGGTGGGGACAGAGGGATGGGAACAGAGGGAACAGAGGGATGGGGACAGAGGGATGGGAACAGAGGGGTGGGGACAGAGGGATGGGAACAGAGGGATGGGGACAGAGGGATGGGAACAGAGGGATGGGGACAGAGGGATGGGAACAGAGGGAACAGAGGGGTGGGGACAGAGGGATGGGAACAGAGGGATGGGAACAGAGGATGGGAGCAGAGGGATGGGAGCAGAGGGAACAGAAGGAACAGAGGGAACAGAGGGATGGGAACAGAGGATGGGAGCAGAGGGATGGGAGCAGAGGGATGGGAGCAGAGGGATGGGAGCAGAGGGAACAGAAGGAACAGAGGGAACAGAGGGATGGGAGCAGAGAATGGGAGCAGAGGATGGGAGCAGCCAGGAGCAGAGGGATGGGAGCAGAGGGAACAGAGGGATGGGAGCAGAGGGATGGGAGCAGAGGCAGCAGAGGGATGGGAACAGAGGGATGGGAACAGAGGGATGGGAGCAGAGGGATGGGAGCAGAGGGATGGGAACAGAGGGATGGGAGCAGAAGGAACAGAGGGATGGGAACAGAGGGAACAGAGGGAACAGAGGGATGGGAACAGAGGGATGGGAACAGAGGGATGGGAGCAGAGGATGGGAGCAGAGGGAGCAGAGGGGTGGGAACAGAAGGGTGGGAACAGAGGGAACAGAAGGAACAGAGGGAACAGAGGGATGGGAGCAGAGGGATGGGAGCAGCCAGGAGCAGAGGGATGAGCCCAGTGGGATGGGAGCAGAGGGACGAGCCCGGCCAGGAGCAGAGGGGTGGGAGCAGCAGGAGCAGAGGGATGAGCTGAGCTGGGAGCAGAGGGATGATCCCAGCAGGATGATCCCAGCAGGATGGGAGCAGAGGGATGACCCCAGCAGGATGATCCCAGAGGGATGGAAGCAGAGGGATGATCCCAGCAGGATGATCCCAGCAGGATGATCCCAGCGGGATGATCCCAGCGGGATGGGAGCAGAGGGATGATCCCAGCAGGATGATCCCAGCAGGATGATCCCAGCAGGATGATCCCAGAGGGATGGAAGCAGAGGGATGATCCCAGCAGGATGATCCCAGCAGGACGATCCCAGCAGGATGATCCCAGCAGGACGATCCCAGCAGGACGATCCCAGCAGGATGATCCCAGCAGGATGATCCCAGAGGGATGGAAGCAGAGGGATGATCCCAGCAGGATGATCCCAGCAGGATGATCCCAGCAGGATGATCCCAGCAGGATGATCCCAGCAGGATGATCCCAGCAGGATGATCCCAGCAGGATGATCCCAGCAGGATGATCCCAGCAGGATGATCCCAGCAGGATGATCCCAGAGGGATGGAAGCAGAGGGATGATCCCAGCAGGACGATCCCAGCGGGATGATCCCAGCGGGATGATCCCAGCGGGACGATCCCAGCGGGATGATCCCAGCAGGATGGGAGCAGAGGGATGATCCCAGCAGGATGATCCCAGCGGGATGACCCCAGCGGGACGATCCCAGCCGGGAGCTGCGGGCTCTCCCAGCCCCACGCCGGGCACGGGAGGCTCCGGAGCGGCTCCGTTCGCTCCCGGGCGCGCTCCCGGGGCGCGCTCCCGCTGCAGGCGCGGGTGGGCGGGAGCGCGGCCGGAGGCGGGAACATGACGCGCTCATAAACAATTAGCACAATTAGCGGGGCTGACAGGCGTCACTTTGGCACAGAGTGACATTTAGAGGCTCTTTGGAAGACAAAACTCCCCAGGGAGAGCAATTATCTGTCAGCGCTGCTCCCGCCGCCCCCGGCCCGCGGGAGGGGGAACCGGGTGGGACCGCCCCGTGCGCCCCAAACCATCCCCAAAAACCATCCCACATCCCCCAAACCATCCCCAAAACCATCCCACATCCCCCAAAACCATCCCCAAAACCATCCCGTGTGCCCCAAACCATCCCCAAAACCATCCCACATCCCCCAAACCATCCCCAAAACCATCCCACATCCCCCAAACCATCCCCAAAACCATCCCACATCCCCCAAACCATCCCCAAAACCATCCCACATCCCCCAAACCATCCCCAAAACCATCCCGTGTGCCCCAAAACCATCCCCAAAACCATCCCGTGTGCCCCAAACCATCCCCAAAACCATCCCACATCCCCAAACCATCCCCAAAACCATCCCACATCCCCAAACCATCCGCAAAACCATCCCACATCCCCCAAACCATCCCCAAAACATCCCCTGTGTGCCCCAAACCATCCCCAAAACCATCCCACATCCCCAAACCATCCCCAAAACCATCCCGTGTGCCCCAAACCATCCCCAAAACCATCCCACATCCCCCAAAACCATCCCCAAAACCATCCCGTGTGCCCCAAACCATCCCCAAAACCATCCCACATCCCCCAAACCATCCCCAAAACCATCCCACATCCCCAAACCATCCCCAAAACCATCCCACATCCCCAAACCATCCCCAAAACCATCCCACATCCCCCAAACCATCCCCCAAAATCATCCCACATCCCCCAAACCATCCCCAAAACCATCCCACATCCCCCAAACCATCCCCAAAACCATCCCACATCCCCCAAACCATCCCACATCCCCCAAACCATCCCCAAAACCATCCCCTCTGCCCCAAAACACCCCCAAAACCATCCCACATCCCCCAAACCATCCCCAAAACCATCCCGTGTGCCCCAAACCATCCCCAAAACCATCCCACATCCCCAAACCATCCCCAAAACCATCCCACATCCCCAAACCATCCCCAAAACCATCCCGTGTGCCCCAAACCATCCCCAAAACCATCCCCTGTGCCCCAAACCATCCCCAAAACCATCCCACATCCCCCAAACCATCCCCAAAACCATCCCACATCCCCAAAACCATCCCACATCCCCCAAACCATCCCCAAAACCATCCCACATCCCCCAAAACCATCCCACATCCCCCAAAACCATCCCCAAAACCATCCCACATCCCCCAAACCATCCCCAAAACCATCCCACATCCCCAAACCATCCCCAAAACCATCCCACATCCCCAAACCATCCCCAAAACCATCCCACATCCCCCAAACCATCCCCAAAACATCCCCTGTGTGCCCCAAACCATCCCCAAAACCATCCCACATCCCCAAACCATCCCCAAAACCATCCCGTGTGCCCCAAACCATCCCCAAAACCATCCCACATCCCCCAAACCATCCCCAAAACCATCCCACCTCCCCCAACCATCCCACATCCCCCAAACCATCCCCAAAACCATCCCGTGTGCCCCCAAACCAACCCCAAAACCATCCCGTGTGCCCCAAAACCATCCCCTGTGTGCCCCAAACCATCCCGTGTGCCCCAAACCATCCCCAAAACCATCCCACATCCCCCAAACCATCCCCAAAACCATCCCCTGTGTGCCCCAAAACCATCCCCAAAACCATCCCGTGTGCCCCAAACCATCCCCAAAACCATCCCACATCCCCCAAAACCAACCCCAAAACCATCCCACATCCCCCAAACCATCGCCAAAACCTTCCCCCGTGTGCCCCAAACCATCCCCAAAACCATTCCGTGTGCCCCAAAACCATCCCCAAAACCATCCCACATCCCCAAAACCATCCCCTGTGCCCCAAAACCATCCCCAACCCATCCCCTGAGACCCCCGAGCCCCCCGTCCCCCCCAGGTGCAGAGGGGTGAAGAAGGAGAGGATTCCCCCAAATCCCCCCCGGGGCTGGGGCAGCACTGGGGGGTCCCGGGCAGCACTGGGGGGTCCCGGGGGGGGTCCCAGGGGGGTCCTGGGCAGCACTGGGGGGTCCCGGGGGGTCCCGGGCAGCACTGGGGGGGTCCCGGGGGGTCCCAGAGGGGTCCCGGGCAGCACTGGGGGGGTCCCGGGCAGCACTGGGGGGCCCCGGGGGGGATCCCGGGGGGTCCCTGGGGGGGTCCCGGGCAGCACTGGGGGGGTCCCGGGGGGTCCCGGGGGGGGTCCCGGGCAGCACTGGGGGGTCCCTGGGGGGGTCCCGGGCAGCACTGGGGGGTCCCGGGGGGGTCCCTGAGGGGGTCCTGGGGGGGGTCCCGGGCAGCACTGGGGGGTCCCTGGGGGGGTCCCGGGGGGGGTCCCGGGCAGCACTGGGGGGGTCCCGGGCAGCACTGGGGGGTCCCGGGCAGCTCTGGGGGGTCCCGGGGGATCCCGGGCAGCACTGGGGGGTCCCGGGCAGCTCTGGGGGGTCCCGGGGGATCCCGGGGGGTCCCGGGGGGCCCCGGGCAGCACTGGGGGGTCCCAGGCAGCACTGGGGGGTCCCGGGGGGGATCCTGGGGGGTCCCGGGGGTTCCCGGGCAGCACTCACCTCGTCGGGGCTGTCCCTGGCCTCGGGCTGGCTGGGGGCCGCGCGCCGGGCCAGGCTCCCCGCGCGGATGTTGCTGAGGTTGATCTGGCGCTCGGGGGGGGGACCCCCACGGGGCTGGCCCCGAACGATGATGGCACAGCCAGACAGCACCTGGGGGACACAGGGGACACAGAGGGGTCACAGACTGTCCCCAGTGGTGACAGAGGGGTCACAGACTGTCCCCAATGGTGACAGGGGGGTCACAGACTGTCCCCAGTGATGGCACAGCCAGACAGCACCTGGGGGACACAGGGGACACAGAGGGGTCACAGACTGTCCCCAATGGTGACAGAGGGGTCACAGACTGTCCCCAATGGTGACAGGGCGGTCACAGACTGTCCCCAATGGTGACAGGGGGGTCACAGACTGTCCCCAGTGATGGCACAGCCAGACAGCACCTGGGGGACACAGGGGACACAGAGGGGTCACAGACTGTCCCCAATGGTGACAGAGGGGTCACAGACTGTCCCCAGTGGTGACAGAAGGGTCACAGACTGTCCCCAGTGGTGACAGGGGGGTCACAGACTGTCCCCAGTGGTGACAGGGGGGTCACAGACTGTCCCCAGTGGTGACAGAGGGGTCACAGACTGTCCCCAGTGGTGACAGAGGGGTCACAGACTGTCCCCAATGGTGACAGAGGGGTCACAGACTGTCCCCAGTGGTGACAGAGGGGTCACAGACTGTCCCCAATGGTGACAGAGGGGTCACAGACTGTCCCCAATGGTGACAGAAGGGTCACAGACTGTCCCCAATGGTGACAGAAGGGTCACAGACTGTCCCCAGTGGTGACAGGGGGGTCACAGACTGTCCCCAGTGGTGACAGAAGGGTCACAGACTGTCCCCAATGGTGACAGGGGGGTCACAGACTGTCCCCAATGGTGACAGAAGGGTCACAGACTGTCCCCAATGGTGACAGAAGGGTCACAGACTGTCCCCAATGGTGACAGAAGGGTCACAGACTGTCCCCAATGGTGACAGAAGGGTCACAGACTGTCCCCAATGGTGACAGAAGGGTCACAGACTGTCCCCAGTGATGGCACAGCCAGACAGCACCTGGGGGACACAGGGGGAACAGGAAGGGACAGGGGGGGTCAGGGGTATCCCCAAGGACAGGGGGCTCAGGGGGTGTCCCCAATGGTGACAGGGGGCTCAGGGGGTGTCCCCAATGGTGACAGGGGGCTCAGGGGGTGTCCCCAATGGTGTCCCCAATGGTGACAGGGGGCTCAGGGGGTGTCCCCAATGGTGACAGGGGGCTCAGGGGGTGTCCCCAGCCCGGCAGTGCAGGATGGGGTGAGCACGGGCAGGGGACACTGCAGGGACACACGGAATTCCAGGGATGTGCTCGGCCCCACCGAGGGGCACAGGCCAGGAGCTGGAAACGAGGGATGGGACCAAAATCCGTGTCCTGGGCTGATCCCGCAGGGGAGGGGGACCCTGCCCCTGTGCCCAGGTGAGACCCCACCTGCAGAGCTGCCCCAGCCCTGGGGACACCTGGAGCTGCTGGGGAGAGCCCAGAGGAGACCCCGGAGCTGCTCCAGGCCTGGAGCCCCTCAGTTCCCAGGGATCCAGCCTGGGAGAGCTGGGAATGTTCCCCTGGAGAGGAGAAGGATCCAGGGAGAGCTTCCAGAACGTTCCAGGGCCTGAAGGGGCTCCAGGAGAGCTGGGAATGTTCCCCTGGAGAGGAGAAGGATCCAGGGAGAGCTTCCAGAACATTCCAGGGCCTGAAGGGGCTCCAGGAGAGCTGGGAATGTTCCCCTGGAGAGGAGAAGGGTCCAGGGAGAGCTCAGAGCCCCTGCAGGGCCTGAAGGGGCTCCAGGAGAGCTGCAGAGGGACTGGGACAGGGCTGCAGGGCCAGGAGCCAGGGAATGGCTCCCAGTGCCAGAGGACAGGGCTGGATGTTGGGAATTGGGAATTGGGAATTGCTGGCTGGGCTGGAATTGCCAGAGCAGCTGTGGCTGCCCCTGGATCCCTGGCAGTGGCCAAGGCCAGGCTGGAGCCTGGGGCTGGGAGCAGCCTGGGCCAGTGGGAGGTGTCCCTGCCATGGCAGGGGGGCACTGGGGGGCACTGGGGGGGCACTGGGGGGCACTGGGGGGGCACTGGGGGGCTCGGGGGTCCCTCAGAGCTCACCCGGGGTCACCTCTGGGCACCACGGAGGATTTGGAAAATCGGGATTTTACTCCTGGTCGTTCCCAGCTGAGCCCAGCCCGAGCACCCAGAGCTCCGGGCTGGGCACTCCCAGGGCTCCCTCACCCCTCCAGCCCCAACATTCCCCCAGCAGGGCCGGGATCCGGGGATCTCCCTGCTCCTGGGATCTCCCCGGGGATCTCCCTGTTCCTGGGATCTCGTTGCTCCGGGGATCTCCCTGGGATCTCCCTATTCCCTGGGGATCTCCCTGAGGATCTCCCTGGGATCTCCCTGTTCCTGGGGATCTCCCTGCTCCCTGAGGATTTCCCTGGGATCTCCCTGCTCCTGGGATCTCCCTATTCCCTGGGGATCTCCCTGGGATCTCCCTGGGATCTCCCTGTGGATCTCCCTGGGATCTCCCTGTGGATCTCCCTGGGATCTCCCTATTCCCTGGGGATCTCCCTGAGGATCTCCCTGGGATCTCCCTGTTCCTGGGGATCTCCCTGCTCCCTGAGGATTTCCCTGGGATCTCCCTGGGATCTCCCTGATTATCTCCCTGGGATCTCCCTGGGATCTCCCTGGGATCTCCCCGCTCCCTGTGGATCTCCCTGGGATCTCCCTGATTATCTCCCTGGGATCTCCCTGGGATCTCCCCGCTCCCTGTGGATCTCCCTGGGATCTCCCTGGGATCTCCCTGGGATCTCCCTGGGATCTCCCTGAGGATCTCCCTGAGGATCTCCCTGTGGATCTCCCTGGGATCTCCCCGCTCCCTGTGGATCTCCCTGTGGATCTCCCTGGGATCTCCCTGCTCCCTGTGGATCTCCCTGTGGATCTCCCTGTGGATCTCCCTGGGATCTCCCTGTGGATCTCCCTGGGATCTCCCTGTGGATCTCCCTGGGATCTCCCTGTGGATCTCCCTGTGGATCTCCCTGGGATCTCCCTGGGATCTCCCTGCTCCCTGTGGATCTCCCTGTGGATCTCCCTGGGATCTCCCCGCTCCCTGTGGATCTCCCTGTGGATCTCCCTGGGATCTCCCTGTGGATCTCCCTGTGGATCTCCCTGGGATCTCTCTGTGGATCTCCCTGTGGATCTCCCTGTGGATCTCCCTGGGATCTCCCCGCTCCCTGTGGATCTCCCTGTGGATCTCCCTGGGATCTCCCTGTGGATCTCCCTGGGATCTCCCTGGGATCTCCCTGTGGATCTCCCCGCTCCCTGAGGATCTCCCTGTGGATCTCCCTGGGATCTCCCTGTGGATCTCCCTGTGGATCTCCCTGAGGATCTCCCTGTGGATCTCCCTGGGATCTCCCTGAGGATCTCCCTGTGGATCTCCCTGTGGATCTCCCTGGGATCTCCCTGGGATCTCCCTGCTCCCTGTGGATCTCCCTGGGATCTCCCTGTGGATCTCCCTGGGATCTCCCTGCTCCCTGTGGATCTCCCTGGGATCTCCCTGTGGATGTCCCTGGGATCTCCCTGTGGATCTCCCTGTGGATCTCCCTGTGGATCTCCCTGTGGATCTCCCTGTGGATCTCCCTGTGGATCTCCCTGCTCCCTGTGGATCTCCCTGGGATCTCCCCGCTCCCTGAGGATCTCCCTGTGGATCTCCCTGGGATCTCCCCGCTCCCTGTGGATCTCCCTGTGGATCTCCCTGGGATCTCCCCGCTCCCTGTGGATCTCCCTGTGGATCTCCCTGGGATCTCCCTGGGATCTCCCTGCTCCCTGTTTCCAGCCCCTGTCCCGGCTCCCCACACCCCGGAAGCCCCAGGGACGCTCCTGGGGTCCCAAACCCCCCCGGCCCCGTTCCCAGGACACCGAATCCCCCTGGAATGAGCCCCCCCGAGCGCACCCCGAGGCTCTGGGTGCTCCCCCGCAGCCCGGGCACCCCCAGAGCGATCCCAGCACGGGCTCAGCGCTCCGTAATTAACGACTCGGGGGTCTCCGGGCTCTAATTAACCCCAAGCCGTAACGAAGCGGGCACGGGGGGCGCTGGAGCCGCTCCGCCCGGCCCCTGGAGCCCCGCTGGGATCCCTGGAGGGGCTGCTCCGTGTTCTGGGCTCACTGGGGTGCTCTGGGGGGATTTTCCATCCCCCAGGACCCCACGGAGGGGTCCCGGGCCCCGAGTGCCACCCGCACGTGTGGGGACAGCGGCCCGGCTGTCCCTGTCACCCCAGGTGCCACCTGCCCCACCCAGGGCTCCAGCAGAGGAATTTGGGGTTAAACCAGGCCCAATCGGGCCTGGAGAAGGGAGGGGACGCACGGCACAGGGACAGGGACACGACTCGTCACCGCAGCAGGGAACCCAAACCCCACATCCAGAGCTGCCCCTGGGGGCACAAAGGGTTAAAAATCCTGACAGGAGAAGGGGGAAAATTCCTGCTCTCCATCCCCACCCTGCTCCCAGAGCCCGTGGTCTCACTGGGGGCACAGACAGCCAGGGGAGCACCCCAAAATCCTGCTGGGGACCCCCACGGGGCACAGACAGCCAGGGGAGCACCCCAAAATCCTGCTGGGGACCCCCACGGGGCACAGACAGCCAGGGGAGCACCCCAAAATCCTGCTGGGGACCCCCACGGGGCACAGACAGCCAGGGGAGCACCCCAAAATCCTGCTGGGGACCCCCATGGGGCACAGACAGCCAGGGGAGAGATCTGAGCACCCCAAAATCCTGCTGGGGACCCCCATGGGGCACAGACAGCCAGGGGAGCACCCCAAAATCCTGCTGGGGACCCCCATGGGGCACAAACAGCCAGGGGAGCACCCAAAAATCCTGCTGGGGACCCCCACGGGGCACAGACAGCCAGGGGAGGGCTCTGAGCACCCCAAAATCCTGCTGGGGACCCCCACGGGGCACAGACAGCCAGGGGAGGGCTCTGAGCACCCCAAAATCCTGCTGGGGACCCCCACGGGGCACAGACAGCCAGGGGAGCACCCCAAAATCCTGCTGGGGACCCCCATGGGGCACAGACAGCCAAGGGAGCACCCCAAAATCCTGCTGGGGACCCCCACGGGGCACAGACAGCCAGGGGAGGGCTCTGAGCACCCCAAAATCCGCGGGCTGGGCAGGAGCCACGCGCGGCACGGGGACGGTGCCAGGCCACAGCTCCGGTGTCCCCAAAGCCGGGGCACGGAGCTCCAGCGGCCACCCCAAACCCCCGGCAGCCCCGGGCAGGTTCCCGGGGTCCTTTCCCGCACCCCAAATCCGTGGGATCCATCCCGACATCCCCGCGCTGCCATCCCAGACACGCAGGGTCCGTCCCCCGTGTCCCCAGCCCGGTGACAGCCGGGACAAGGGCTGGCTCCGGGGGCAGCCGAGACCCCCGGATCCCCCCGGATCCCCCCGGATCCCCCCGGATCCCCCCGGATCCGGTGACAGGAACCCCACAGGCTCCGGGGACACGGCAGGGACCGGGCTGGGGCGGGACACGGCACCGGGACACGGGGGACGGACTGAACCCGACCTTCGCCCTCCCGGGCCCCGCTGCCGGCGCACGTGGGGACCGGACCGGGGGGACCGGGGGGACCGGGGGACCCTTCCCGGGGACACCGGAGGGGCCGGGGGTCCCCATCCCCGCGCTCTGTCCGCGCGGACCCGAGCCGGGGCTCGGGGATCCCGTCCGGCCCGCGGGGATGTCCCGGGAAGGGGAAGCACGTGCGGCACCCCCGGGATGGCCCCGCCGCTGCTCGGGGCTCCGGGACCGCCGCCCCCGCCCGGGACACCGAGCCCGTCCTGCCCCAGCCCGGTACCGGGACAGCGGGGGGAGCCGAGCCCGGTACCGGGACAGCGGGGGGAGCCGAACCCGGTACCGGGACAGCGGGGGGAGCCGAGCCCGGTGCCGGGGCAGCGGGGGGAGCCGAGCCCGGTACCGGGGGACAGCGGGGGGAGCCGAGCCCGGTGCCGGGACAGCGGGGGGAGCCGAGCCCGGTGCCGGGACAGCGGGGGGAGCGGAGCCCGGTCCCGGAGCGGGCCCGCCGGGGGGAGCCGAGCCCGGTGTCGGGGGACAGCGGGGGGAGCCGAGCCCGGTGCCGGGACGGTCCCGGCGGGGGGAGCCGAACCCGGTACCGGGACAGCGGGGGGAGCCGGGCCCGGTACCGGGACGGTCCCGGCGGGGGGAGCCGCGCGGGGCCCGCGGGCTGCGGGCGGTAACGGCTCCGCAACGGCCGCGGGAAGGGAACCGGGAGCACGGGGGGGGCTGCAGCGGGGCCGGGACACCCGGGCACCGCGGGGAACGGACGGGCTCCCGGCTACCGGGAAGCGAGGCAGGGGAGCGGAGCGGGGTCCCGGAGCAGCCAGCGGGAGCCGGGGGTCCCCGGTGAGCGGCGAGCCGCGGGGTCGGTGAGAGGAGCGGCGGGCACAGCCCTTACCATCTTGACGATGCCGCGCTGGACGACGGGCGGCGGCGCGGAGCCGGCCTGGCCGGGGTTGGCCGCGGAGGCCATGGCGGGGCCGGGGGGGCGGAGGGGCCCGGTCGGGCCGGGGGCGGGCGGGGGGGGGGCAGGGGGGGCCGGGGCGAGCGCGGAAGGGACCGCGGGGCGGGGCCGGGGCGGTGGGAGGGGCGTGGCCTCCGCGCGGCCCCGCCCCCCGCGCGGCCGGCGGCCAACGGGAGGCCGCTCCCGCCGCGCGCGCCGCTCCGCCCCCCCGCGCCTCGGCCACTAGCGGCGCGCGGCCGGCGGCGTCACGGGCGCCGCGGCGCCGCCCAGCCCGGCGCGCGGGAGGGGGCGGGACTTCCGGGGCGCGCGGCGCCAGGGACACGTCGGCAAAGGCCGCCCGCGCGCACACGTGGCCTCGCGCCGCGCCGGGGGCGGGGCCACGCCGGGACACGCCCCCTTCCGGGCCCTGGGGGCGGGGCCTGCCCGAGACACGCCCCTTTTGTCACCGGAGCACCCAGAGGGGACCCCCGGGACCCCGGCCCCAACCCAGCACGGTCCCGGGGGATCGGGGATCCCTCAGGACATTCCCGTGGGATCGGGGATCCCCCAGTGGGGTCAGCAGTGAGGGTCCCCCGGCACTGAGCGGGGGACCCCCGTGACACCCCCGGTCCCCCCCGTGCCCGGCCGGAACCCCGGGGATCCCACACCTGGGGAGGGATCGGGGCACACCTGGGGAGGGATCGGGGCACACCTGAAGGGATCGGGGCATACCTGGGGAGGGATCGGGGCACACCTGGAGGGATCGGGGCATACCTGGGTGGATCGGGGCACACCTGGAGGGATCGGGGCACACCTGGGTGGATCGGGGCACACCTGGAGGGATCAGAGCACACCTGGAGGGACCAGAGCACACCTGGGGAGGGATCGGGGCACACCTGGGTGGATCGGGGCACACCTGGAGGGATCAGAGCACACCTGGAGGGATCAGAGCACACCTGGGGAGGGATCGGGGCACACCTGGGTGGATCGGGGCACACCTGGGGAGGGATCGGAGCACACCTGGAGGGATCGGGGCACACCTGGGGAGGGATCGATTCCCCCCGGTCCCCTCGGGACCATCCCCGGGACATCACGGCTCATTTCCCCTGATCCCTGCGGATTTTCCCACGTTTCCCCACCCGCGTTCTCTGTGTCCCGGGGCAGCCCCCGCCCCTTTCCCGGGGGTCCCGGGGGTCCCGGAGGTCCCGGGGGTCCCGCTCCAGGATTTCACTGCCCTGCCTGTGCCAGAGCCTCCCGATCCACCAGGATTCCCCTTCCCCCTCTCTCCCTGCCCCCCACAACCCCCCGCCGCTCCCCCTCCTCTCCCGCTTTCCCCTCATCTCCGCCTTTTTGATGCTCATTTATTCATTTCTCGCGTTTCTCCCCGTTTTTAACATTTGCCCCCTGATTTGTGGCAGGAAATCTCTGCCCAAACCCCGCCAGGGCAGCTGGATTATCCCAATCCCATGGAATTCCCGGGCCATCCTCGCCGTGTCCCGCCTGGCACCTGCATCCCACCGGGACGAATCCCCCAAACCCCCGAATTGCCTCTTTTAGCCTGAATCCGTTACTAATCTTCATTTTGATGGAGAGGAGACTGGGATGGTGGGAGGGAGGGAGGGGATAAACTCCGTTCCTTGCTCGGCTGAGTCAGCCGGGATGGATTGGAGCTTCCAGCGGAGCTTTCCGCAGCGGAGCACAGCGGCAATTCCCAGGGGCTCAGTGAGGAGCGGGGACAGAGCCCCGAGTGGTCCCAAACAGCCTCGGGCGTGCCGGGAGGAGGGAAATGAGGGAATCCCGGGATGGGTTTGGGTGGGAAGGGACCCCAGAGCCCCCCCCAGAGCCCCCCAGAGCCCCCCAGCCAGGGCAGGGACACCTCCACTGTCCCGAGTGCCCCAAGCCCCGGGCTCCAGCCCGGCCTGGGGCTCTCCAGGGATGGGAATTCCCTGGAAATGCTGGGAATGCTGAAATCCCTGGGATTCAATCACCTCATCCCGCTGAGCTCCCGGGAGCCCGGAGCTGGCTCTGGGATGAGCGGAGGGAACAGCGGGAGCTGCCCGGGGGTGACAGCGAGGCCTCCTCTGGACAGGGATGGGAATTCCCAAATCCGGGGATCCCGGAACCCGTCCCTGTGCGCAGCTGGGAGAGCTCGGAGCGTGTCCTGGGACAGGGGGAGTCCTGATCCCAGTGTGTCCCTGATCCCAGCGGATCCCTGATCCCAACGTGTGCCTGATCCCAGCATGCCCCTGATCCCATCCTGTCTCTGATCCCAGCAGATCCCTGATCCCAGCAGATCCCTGATCCCAGAGTGTCCCTGATCCGATCCCGTCCCTGATCCGATCCTGTCCCTGATCCCAGCGGATCCCTGATCCCATCCTGTCCTTGATCCGATCCTGTCCCTGATCCCAGTGTGTCCTGATCCCAACATGGCCTGGGACTGAGTGTGTCCTGATCCCAGCGTGTCCCTGATCCCAGCAGATCCCTGATCCCAGCAGATCCCTGATCCGATCCTGTCCCTGATCCCAGTGTGTCCTGATCCCAACATGTCCCTGATCCCATCCTGTCCCTGATCCCAGCAGATCCCTGATCCCAGCATGTCCTGATCCCAGCGGATCCCTGATCCCAGCGTGTCCTGATCCCAACATGTCCCTGATCCCATCCTGTCCCTGATCCCAGCAGATCCCTGATCCCAGCGGATCCCTGATCCCAGCATGTCATGATCCCAGCCTGTCCCGTGTCCAGGTTCCTTTGAGCCCCTGGCTGCTGTTCCCTGTGGGATGGGGGCTCTGCCGCTCCTGCTCCCACCAGCGCCTCTCCGGGAATGCAAACACAATTCCAGATAAAATCCCAGGAATGAGCTGCCGTGCTTTGGCAGCTTTACCTTGCTGCAGGAATCTCCTGGGATAATTCCCTGTTCTCCTCCCTCTGTGTCTCTTCAGCTCCCTCTGTGACCCTGCTCCCATTCCTGTTTCCCTCCCAGTCCCCATTCCTGTTTCCCTCCCAGTCCCCATTCCTGTTTCCCTCCATGTCCCCATTCCTGTTTCTTTCCATGTCCCCATTCCTGTTTCCCTCCATGTCCCCATTCCTGTTTCTTTCCATGTCCCCATTCCCGTTTCCCTCCCAGTCCCCATTCCTGTTTCCCTCCCAGTCCCCATTCCTGTTTCCCTCCCAGTCCCCATTCCTGTTTCCCTCCCAGTCCCCATTCCTGTTTCTTTCCATGTCCCCATTCCTGTTTCCCTCCCAGTCCCCATTCCTGTTTCTTTCCATGTCCCCATTCCTGTTTCCCTCCCAGTCCCCATTCCTGTTTCTTTCCATGTCCCCATTCCTGTTTCCCTCCCAGTCCCCATTCCTGTTTCCCTCCCAGTCCCTGTCCCTCGGCCCCTCCGTGTCCCTGTTCCACCTTCTCTGTTTTCCCGGTCCTGTGTCCCCTCCACATCCCTGTTCCACCCTGTCCCTGTTCCCGTGTCCCCTCCATGTCCCTGGTATCGTGTCTCCCTGTGTTCCCATTTCCATGTCCCTGTTCCCGTGTCCCCTCCATGTCCCTGTCCCCATTCCCGTGTCTCCATGTCCCCATTCCTGTGTTCCTCCATGTTCCTGTCCCCATTCCCTGTCCCCATTCCCGTGTCTCCCCGTTCCTGTCCCCATTCCCTGTCCCCATTCCCGTGTCTCCCCGTTCCTGTCCCCATTCCCGTGTCCCATTCCCGTGTCCCTCCCTGTCCCTGTCCCCATTCCCGTGTCTCCCCGTTCCTGTCCCCATTCCCGTGTCCCATTCCCGTGTCCCATTCCCGTGTTTCCCCGTTCCTGTCCCCATTCCCGTGTCCCATTCCCGTGTTTCCCCGTTCCTGTCCCCATTCCCGTGTCCCATTCCCGTGTCCCATTCCCGTGTTTCCCCGTTCCTGTCCCCATTCCCTGTCCCCATTCCCGTGTCTCCCCGTTCCTGTCCCCATTCCCGTGTCCCATTCCCGTGTCCCATTCCCGTGTTTCCCCGTTCCTGTCCCCATTCCCGTGTCCCGTTCCCGAGCCGTGCTGCTGTCCCTCTGGTCCCCTCCTTGCTCCCAGCTCCTCCCCCCTGTCCCTGCAGGGTCCCCTCATCTTTCCCATGTCCCCTCCCAGCCCAGGACCCCAATCCCGGCCCATTCCCTTTCCCGCTCCCGCTCCCGTTCCCGTTCCCATTCCCGTTCCCATTCCCCTTCCCGTTCCTGTTCCCGCTCCCGTTCCCGTTCCCGCTCCTGCTCCCGGTCCCGTTCCCGTTTACGGTCCCGTTCCCATTCCCGTTCCCGTTCCCATTCCCATTCCCGTTCCCGTTCCCGTTCCCGTTCCCATTCCCGTTCCCATTCCCATTCCCGTTCCCGTTCCCGTTCCCGTTCCCATTCCCATTCCCGTTCCCATTCCCGTTCCCGTTCCCGCTCCCGCTCCCGCTCCCGGTGCCAGCCCGGGATGGTGACAGGGACGCGCTGTCCCAGCTCCAGCCGCGCTCCCGGGGCGGGAGAGGCTCAGCGCTCCCTCCCTGGAGCAGCCCCAGAGGGAAAAACCTCCCGGAGATCTCCGGTGGGATCGGGATGGGACCGTGGAGAGCCCCGGGAGGAGCAGCTCTGCCCCAAACCACGGCCGGGGCCGGCACGGGACACTCCCGGAACCCTCTGGAACAGCCCAGAGACACCGGGATGGGGACGGGAGGGATTTGGGAATGGGGATGGGGATGGAGACAGGGATTGGATTTGGGGATGGGGATGGATTTGGGAAAGGGGATGGGGTGGGGATGGATGTGGGATGGGGAGGGAGACAGGATGTGAATGGAGATGGGGATGGATTTGGGGATGGGGATAAAGATCAGATGGAAATGGGGATGAAGATGGGAAATGAGATTGGGAATGGGGATGGAGATAAAGGTGGAGATGGAGGCAGAGATGAATGGAGAGGAAAAGAAAGGATACAAAGATGGAGACAAAGATGGAGATGGAGACGGATGGAGACTACGGATGGAGATGGAGACTCAGACACAAATACAGAGGCAAAAGAAATGATGGGAAGAGAATTGAAGCTGCAGATGAAAGTGGAGATGAAGGTGGAGATGATGGCTCTGCTCAGTTGGATCCCTGTCCCCTGCAAAGTCCCCGGGAGAGCCGTGGGGGACACGGCTGAGCTGCCACCAGCACCTTTCCTGGGACACCCCGGCTTTGTGCCCCCCTCCACAGCCCCCGGTGACCCCAACACTCCCCCGATCCTGCTTGGGGACAGAGGGGACCGGGTTCTCCTTCCCTCCTTCCTTCCCTCCTTCCCTCCTTCCCTCCTTTCCTCTTTTCCTCTTTTCCTCCTTCCCTCCTTTCCTCCTTTCCTCCTTTCCTCCTTCCCTCCTTCCCTCCTTTCCTCTTTTCCTCCTTTCTCCTTTCCTCCTTCCCTCCTTTCCTCCTTCCCTCCTTCCTTCCCTCCTTCCCTCCTTTCCTCTTTTCCTCCTTTCCTCCTTTCCTCCTTTCCTCCTTCCTTCCTTCCCTCCTTCCCTCCTTTCCTCTTTTCCTCCTTTCCTCCTTTCCTCTTTCCTCCTTTCCTCCTTCCTTCCTTCCCTCCTTCCCTCCTTTCCTCTTTTCCTCCTTTCCCCTTTTCTCCTTTCTCCTTTCCTCCTTCATTCCTTTCCTCCTTTCCTCCATTCTCCCTTTCCCCCTTTCCTCCTTTCCTCCTTCACTCCTTCCCTCCTTTCCTCTTTTCCTCCTTTCTCCTTTCCTCCTTTCCTCCTTTCCTCCTTTCCTTTTTCCTCTTTCCTCCTTTCCCCCTTTCCTCCTTTACTCTTTCTCTTTTCCTCCTTCCCTCCTTTCCTCTTTTCCTCCTTTCTGCCTTTCCTCTTTCCTCCTTTCTTCCTTTCCCCCATTCCCCCTCTCCCCTTCTCCCCCATTTCCCCATCCCCGCTGGAGTTCCCGGCTTCCCAGGCAGGAGGAGCCACTCGTGTCCCCAGCACCCCCCGATGCCGAATGTGCCACTCCGGGCCTTCCCAAGGGAATCATCCCCGCGGTATCCCGGGATGTTCGGCATCCTCAAACCCCTGCAATTCCCGGCCTTCCCAAGGGAATCATCCCCGCGGTATCCCGGGATGTTCGGCATCCTCAAACCCCTGCAATTCCCGGCCTTCCCAAGGGAATCATCCCCGCGGTATCCCGGGATGTTCGGCATCCTCAAACCCCTGCAATTCCCGGCCTTCCCAAGGGAATCATCCCCGCGGTATCCCGGGATGTTCGGCATCCTCAAATCCCTGCAATTCCCGGCCTTCCCAAGGGAATCATCCCCGCGGTATCCCGGGATGTTCGGCATCCTCAAACCCCTGCAAAGGTGACAGGAGCACAAGCGCCGCTCCACGGCGGGTCCTGGATGTGCTCTCCACCTCTCCGGAGCTCTGTGCCCACCTCTCCAGCTCTGTCCCCACCTCTCCGTGTCCCCAGCTCTGTCCCCATCGCTCCGTGTCCCCATCTCTCTGTGTCCCCACCTCTCCGTGTCCCCAGTCCTGTCCCCACCGCTCCAGCTCTGTCCCTGCGCCTCCCCTGATCCCCTCCCACCTCTCCCTCCTCCCCTTCTCCATCACCCCGTGTCTGCACCCCTTCAGCTCTGCACCTTTCCTTGGCTCCGGAATTCTGCCTCCATCTCTCCATCATCCCTCCATCTGTCCATCCCTCCATCCCTCCATCTCTCCATTTTAGCATTTCTCCACCTGTCTTCTCACCTCTCTGTGTCTCCATCTCTCCCCTCTCCACATCTTCACCTTTCCGTGTCCCCACAAGTCCCCCCGCTCCTCCTCTCCTCCTCTCCATCTCTCCATTTCAGCACCTCTCCATCTCCCTCCACATCTCCTTCTCCCTCCACCTCTCCATCTCCCTCCACCTCTCCATCTCCCTCCACATCTCCTTCTCCCTCCACCTCCCCATCTCCCTCCACCTCTCCATCTCCCTCCACATTCCCACAACTCCACATCTCCGCATCTCCTGTCCCCACCTCTCCACCTCCCTCTCTTCCCGATTCCATCTCTCCATGTTTCCATCTCTCCATTTCACTCTCTCTCCATCTCTGTGTCCGTCTCTGCTCTCCACGGGTCCATCTCTCTTTCCACCTCCCCCATCTCCCCATCTCCCCGTCTCCACATCTCCCTGTTCCAGTCTCTGCCCCTCTCCTCTCCCCCTCTCTCCTCTCTCCTCCGTCCTTCTCCTCTCCCCCTCTCTCCTCTCTCCTCTCTCCTCCGTCCTTCTCCTCTCCTCTCTCCTCCCTCCTTCTCCTCTCCTCTCCTCTCCTCTCCTCTCCTCTCCTCTCCTCTCCTCTCCTCGAGTCTCCTCGAGTCTCCTCGAGTCTCCTCGAGTCTCCTCGAGTCTCCTCTCCTCTCCTCGAGTCTCCTCGAGTCTCCTCTCCTCGAGTCTCCTCTCTTCCCCCCTCTCTTCCCCTCTCTTCCCCTCTCTCCCCCTCTCTCCCCCTCTATCCTCTCCTCTCTCCCCCTCTCTTCCCCTCTCTCTCCCCCTCTCTCCCCCTCTATCCTCTCCTCTCTCCCCCTCTCTCCCCCTCTCTCCCCCCCTCTCTTCCCCTCTCTCCCCCTCTCTCCCCCTCTCTTCCCCCCTCTCTTCACCTCTCTCCCCCTCTCTTCCCCTCTCTCCCCCTCTCTCCTCCTCTCTCCCCCGCTCTTTTCCGGTCCCGTTTTCCCGGTTCCCGAGGCCGCAGCCGCCGCCGCGCCCGATCCGCTCCCGGTACGCACGGTCCTGTGCCTTCCGCCCCGGCCCCCCCCGGCCCGCGGGGCTCCCCCGGGCTCCCCGAGCCCCGGGCGGCTCCGGGGGCTCCTCCGGCCTCCGGGTCCCGGCGGGGCCTGCCCGGGAGCGTCGAGGCTGCGGCCGGGGCCGTGCGCTCCGGAGCCCGGCGCGCCCGGTCCCAGCGCGCCCGGCCCCGGGGGCGGCCCCGCGGCTCCAGGGCCTGCCCGGAGCCCCCCGGGTGCCGCTCCCCGCCCGGGCCCGAGGACAGGGGCCCGGGGACGGACCCGGTGCTCCCGCCCGGGTGCCGAGCCCCGCTGCCCGCGGCCCCCTCCCCGCGTTACGCACGGGGCTCGCCGGGCCGGGGGGCCCCGCCGGGGATCCCCCGCGGCCGGGGAGGAGCTGGGGGAGTCCCGGGCGGCCGGGGCGGAGCGGGGGGATCCGGGCCCGGGTGCCAGCGCTCCCCACGCCGCCGGGAGCCCGAGCCCGAGCGCGGGGTGCGGCACGGCCGGGGCGCCCCGGGGGCGGCGGGGGGCGGCGCGGAGGCTCCCCGGGGGCCGGGGCCGGGCCCGGGCCCCGCAGGGCTGTGGTTAATGTGTAATTCGGAGCATATGGTATTTTCCAAAGGCGGGCGGTTGTGCGGAGCCGGGGGCCGGGGCCGGGGTGCAAATAACGCCGGATGACTCGCGGGGCCGGGCGCGGAGGGCCACGGTGATGGGCTCCTCGCTGGCTAATATTTGCTCTTCAAATATTTTACTTGAAAGGTTTACAACGTTGTTTTTTTTTTTAATCTTCCAAGAAGGGGCCATCTGTGCCGGTGGCTCGTCTGGAACACACCGGGGAGTCCCCGCCGGGGCCCAGCCGCCACCCCGGGGGCCGCCTTCTATTTGTTCAGCACCCAAAATAAATTAAATCGATGTAATAAAAGCGAAGCTGGATTTATGATTGAATCCCATATGTCCCTGTTTGCTTTGCGGGAGAGACGCGGGAGCGCAGCCCCTCGGGGGGCTCGGCCGGGGGCTCCCCGGGGATGCTCCGGGGCGCGGGGCCGCGCTGTCCGCCGGCCGCAGGTGCTGAAACACCGGCGCCCCCCCGGCACCGACTCCGTGCCCGGCCCGGGGGGGGGGCTCCGAGCGCCCCGAGTCCCGACGGAGCCCCCCGGGCCGGGCGTGCGCTGGGCGCGGTCACATCGGGCCGCCCCTTCCTCCCCGTGCTCCTCTCCCTCCTGCCGTGACATCACGGCCCCGCTCCCGGCACCGAGCGCCCGCCCGGCTCCCGGCACGCCCCGCTCCAGCCCCACCGAGGCTCCTCAGGTACCTCCCTGCGCCGCTCCGGCCGTTCCCGCTGTCCCGAGCGTCCTTTCCCCAGGCGAAAGCAGCAGGACTTCGCTGTAGGAGCTGGAGCCGAGGGCGCTCCCACCTGGAGAAGTTTTGGGGGCCCGGGGGTCTCCGGCCCCGCGCCGCTGCTCCCGCTGGGTCCTTGTCCCCGTTCCGCCCTGGGACCGAGCTCCCCCCGGGCCCGGGGCTCCCCGGCACCATCCAGGACACACCGAGATCTCCCGGCTCGGCTGTCCCGGCGCTCCCGGCTCGGCTGTCCCGGCGTTCCCGGTTCCCTGCGGGGAAAGAAATCCCCCTGTCACCTCCGGGCACGGCACGGGCTGTGCCGGGGGGGCTGCCCGAGGGAACTCGGGTCCTGTTCCCCCTTCCCGGAGCATCGCTCCGGGGCCATCCATCCCTCTCCGAGCAGAGGGACGGGCGATGCGCCTCGGCATTCCCGCTCACCTGCGGGAAACCTGCGGGAAACCTGCGGGAAACCTGCGGGAAACCTGCGGACTCGTCCCTCTTGCTGGATTTATTTCGCTTTTCCTCAATTTCACCGAGGGTCGGTGTCGCCAAACAACTCCCTCGGGCTGTGCAGGGAAGAGGAGAGGCGGGATTTGGGGGTTGTGGCAGGGAGAGCCCCACACTTGGGATGTCCGGGGGTTTTGGGGTGTTCCGGGTGAAATCCCGGCTGAACTGGGGGCTCTGGCGAGGCTCGGTGACTCCGCTGTGGCTCCGCAGGTGCTCAGCGATGCCCGAGGTGTTCAGGGGGGAGAGGCACCGGCACCGGTGTCCCTGCGGGAATCCTGCCAGGAAATCCTCTGGAGCCAGCCTGGGAGAGCTGGGAATCCTTTCCCCTGGAGAGGAGAAGGGTCCAGGGAGAGCTTCCAGAACATTGCAGGGCCTGAAGGGGCTCCAGGAGAGCTGGGAATGTTCCCCTGGAGAGGAGAAGGGTCCAGGGAGAGCTTCCAGAACGTTCCAGGGCCTGAAGGGGCTCCAGGAGAGCTGGGAATGTTCCCCTGGAGAGGAGAAGGGTCCAGGGAGAGCTCAGAGCCCCTGCAGGGCCTGAAGGGGCTCCAGGAGAGCTGCAGAGGGACTGGGACAGGGCTGCAGGGCCAGGAGCCAGGGAATGGCTCCCAGTGCCAGAGGACAGGGCTGGATGTTGGGAATTGGGAATTGGGAATTGCTGGCTGGGACGGTGGTGGCCGTGGGGAACCCTCCATTCCCTGTGGATGCCGGCACTGGGCTGGGGCGGGGTGGGCGTGGGGACCCCGCTGTCCCCCGTGGGGTGCCCAGGGGAGCTCTGCGGCCGCTGGGACGCCGCTCCGTTCCGTGCCCGTGGCCGCGGGCAGCACGGGCAGCGCTCCCGGCGTCTCCCGAGCCTCTCCAGAGCCCTGTGATCTCTTTTCCGGGTCTTTATCCCCTGTGCCTGGAGCTCGAGGACTTCCCAAGCTGCCCTCGAGTGTTTCCAGCCCGCTCCCGGATTCCTGCCCGTGTCCCTTCCCCTCGCAGCAGGGTCGTGGCTGAGCCCTGGACACCGGCGCTGATTTATCCCATCCCGGAGCATTCCCCGCGTCCCACTGGGAATTCCCAGGCACTCACAGCCCCCCGAAGCCTCTCCACGATGCAACACCGAGGTGGGAACGGGGGATGTGCCGCGCCGCCGTTCCCTGCTCCGGCACAAACGCGTCCAGCCCGGCTCCGATTCACCTCCCGGCCCCCTGCCCTTCCCAAATTCTCCCCCCTTTCTGTTTCTCCAGCTTCCTGGGGCCGGTGCCCCCATTCCCTGCCTGCACCCACCCCCCAGCATCGAGCCCCACGTCCCTCCGAGCCCCAGCTCCCCCTCCCCAGCCCCTCGGCTCCCGCCCCCTCCCCGCTGCTGTCCCGGGAATTCGGGAGGGCAGAGCCGGCAGCCCCCTCTGCCCCCCCAGCCCCGTCCTCCTCCCCAGGGCCCAGAGGGGTGAACCAGCTCGGGGGGCTCTTCCTGAACGGCCGCCCCCTCCCCACGTGCAAGAGGCAGAGAATCATCGCGCTGGCGGCGAGCGGCGCCCGCAGCTCCGACATCTCCCGCAGCCTCAAGGTGCGGCCGGGCCGGGGCCGGGGGGCTCCTTCCCCCTCCCCAAACACCCCCGAGGCTGAAGTGGTGTCCGCAGGTGTCCAACGGCTGCGTCAGTAAAATCCTGCGCCGCTATTACCGGACGGGGGCCGTGGGGCCCAAGGCTGCGGGGGGCAGCAAGCCCCCCATGGCCACCCCCGCCCTGGTGGCCCGGATCGCGCGGCTGAAGCTGGAGCGGCCCGGGATCTTCGCCTGGGAGATCCGGCGGCAGCTGCACGCCGAGGGAACCTGCGCCAGCGGCCGCGTCCCCAGCGTGAGTCCTGCGGGAATCCCGGGAATGCCGCAATTCCCAGCGCCGGGAAGGGCAGAGGGGCCCCAGCCCACGGCGGGGAGCGGCAGGGCAGGGGGAGGTGGGAATGAGGGCCCGGGAAGGGCTCGGGATACGGGATGGATGTCCCGGGAAGGGCTCGGGATATGGGATGGATGTCCCGGGAAAGGCTCGGGACAATGGGAATGATGTCCCGGGAAGGGCTCGGGACAATGGGAATGATGTCCCGGGAAGGGCTCGGGATACGGGATGGATGTCCCGGGAAGGGCTCGGGATACGGGATGGATGTCCCGGGAAGGGCTCGGGATATGGGATGGATGTCCCGGGAAAGGCTCGGGACAATGGGAATGAGGGCCCGGGAAGAGCTCGGGATATGGGATGGATGTCCCGGGAGGGTCTCGGGACAGTGGGAATGATATCCCGGGAAGGGCCAGGAGTGATGGAAAGGGTTCGGGTCCGTGGGAAGGACTCGGGAATGGGAAGGACCCACAGGGAAGGGCTCGGTGCTTGCTGAGACACGGAGCTGGAGCAGGCGGGGAGGGGAAGGCAAATCTCTCCTTCCCAGGGGAAGCAGAGCCCCGAGCGCCTCCCCCGAACCCGGCTGCCTCTCCGGGACACGGCGGGGGCTCGGTGAAGGTGTCCCTGGTGGGCCGGGAGAGCTGCGCTTCCCCAGGACACACCCCGTGCCCATCACCCCGTTAGGTTGGGTCAGTCCCGGGCGTTCCGGGATCACGGGCAGGGATCAGCCCCGGGCCGGAGAATCCCAGAGACAGCTCCGGGACCGCCGCCTCCCCTCGTGTCCCCCCGGCTCCCCTCCCGGCACATCCCCTCTCCCCTGCCCAGGTCTCCTCCATCAACCGCGTGCTCAGGACCCTGCCCAGCGACCTCCGGCTGGCGGCCGAGCCCCGGGACCCGCGGCCACGGCGTGAGCCTCGCCCCAAAGCCCGGACCCCTCCCGACCCCTCCCGGCCCCTCCGGGCAGCCCCCGGCACCGGCTCCGCCTCCAGCCCCCGCCCTCCCGTGCCCGCAGCGTCCCCCCCGGCCCCGGGCAGCCCCCGGGAGGGGAGCGGGAGCAGGAACGGGAGCAGGAGCAGGAGCGGGAGCAGGAACGGGAGCAGGAGCAGGAACGGGAGCAGGAGCAGGACCGTGTTCTCCCGGCAGCAGGCGGAGGCTCTGGAGAGAGGTGCGCTCCCCACGGGAGCGGGGCTGTTCCCAGGGCTGGGAATTGCCGCTTTCGGGATGGGCTCCTGCCCCTGGGGGTGGCCCGGCCATCGCTGCGGGGCCCCAAAGCAACTCAGAGAGCCCCAAAACAACCCAGAGAGCCCCAAAACAACCCAGAGAGCCCGAAATAAACCCAGAGCTCTCCAAACCTCCCCAAACCTCCCCAGAGCTCCCCAGAGCTCCCCAAACCACCCCAGAGCTCTCCAAACCTCCTCAAACCTCCCCGGAGCTCCCCAAACCACCCCAGAGCTCCCCAAACCTCCCGGGAGCTCCCCAAACCACCCCAGAGCACCCCAGAGCTCCCCAGAGCAACTCAAACCACCCCAGAGCTCCCCAAACCTCCCCGGAGCTCCCCAAACCACCCCAGAGCTCCCCAAACCTCCCGGGAGCTCCCCAAACCACCCCAGAGCACCCCAGAGCTCCCCAGAGCAACTCAAACCACCCCAGAGCTCCCCAAACCTCCCGGGAGCTCCCCAAACCTCCCCGGAGCTCCCCAGCTCGCCGGCCCCGGGCTCTGGCTGCAGACACTACCCGGATGCGGGGGTGGCTGCCCGGACCCCCCCGGGTGACCCCGATCCCCCCGCAGAGTTCCAGCGGGGACAGTACCCGGACACCGCCACCCGCGAGAGCCTGGCCGCGGCCACCCGGCTCCCGGACAGCACCGTCAGGGTGAGAGGGGTCCTGGGGCGGGGGGGACCGGGGCTCTCCTGCCCCCGGGGACAGCTCCGTAACCCTCACAGGGGTGGGGACAGCTCCGTAACCCTCACAGGGGTGGGGACAGCTCCGCACAGGGGGGGGGCTCCCCAGGGCAGGGATTGTCCCGGGATCGGGGGGCTCTCCCTGGCACAGCTGGCACATTCTCTGGCACATTACCTGGCACACCTGACACAGCTGGCACACCTGACACACTCCCTGGCACAGCTGGCACAGTTGACACACCTGGCACAGCTGGCACGCCCCCTGGCACAGCTGGCACAGCTGGCACACCTGGTACACCTGACCCACTCCCTGGCACCCCTGGCACCCCTGGCACACATCTGGCACACCTGGCACAGCTGGCACACTCCCTGACACCCCTGGCACACCTGGAACCCCTGGCACACACCTGACACACCTGGCACAGCTGGCACACACCTGGCACACATCTGGCACACATCTAGCACACATCTGGCACCCCCGGCACACTCCCCTCACGTTCCCCCCAGCTGCTGCAGCCCCACCGCCCTGTGCCGCTGCCGAGCCCCTCCCGGTGCCCGGCAGCCCCCGGCAGTCCGGGCAGTGCCAGCAGCGGGTCCCCGGTGCCAGGGCAGCGCTGCCCGTGAGAGCCACCTGCAGCCCGGGGAGTGCCGTGCCCTGTCCCTGTCCCTGTCCCCAGCCCTGTCCCTGTCCCTGTCCCTGTCCCTGTCCCTGTCCCTGTCCCTGTCCCTGTCCCTGTCCCTGTCCCTGTCCCTGTCCCTGTCCCTGTCCCTGTCCCTGTCCTTGTCCCTGTCCCTGTCCCTGTCCCTGTCCCTGTCCCTGTCCCTGTCCCTGTCCTTGTCCCTGTCCTTGTCCCTGTCCCTGTCCCTGTCCCTGTCCCTGTCCCTGTCCCCAGCCCTGTCCCTGTCCCTGTCCCTGTCCCTGTCCCTGTCCGTGTCCGTGTCCCTGTCCCTGTCCCTGTCCCTGTCCCTGTCCCTGTCCACGCTCGGGATCAGGACCATGTCTGGGACCGAGCCCCTCTCTCTCCCCGTGTCCCACACGTGTCCCCGGTCACTCTCGGGGTGTCCCCGGTCACTCCTGGGGTGTCCCTGGTCACTCCTGGGGTGTCCCGGGGTGTCCCTGGTCACTCCTGGGGTGTTCCCGGTCACTCCCGGGGTGTCCCCGGTCACTCCCGGGGTGTCCCTGGTCACTCCCGGGGTGTCCCTGGTCACTCCCGGGGCGTCCCTGGTCACTCCTGGGGTGTCCCGGGGTGTCCCTGGTCACTCCTGGGGTGTCCCTGGTCACTCCTGGGGTGTCCTGGGGTGTCCCTGGTCACTCCCGGGGTGTCCCTGGTCACTCCTGGGGTGTTCCCGGTCACTCCCGGGGTGTCCCCGGTCACTCCCGGGGTGTCCCGGGGCTCGCGGCTGTGCCAGGCCCGTGTGGGACGGGCGGGGGGCGGCCTCAGCTCCCGGCTCTCCCCAGGTTTGGTTCTCCAACCGCCGAGCCAAGTGGCGCCGGGAGAACGAGCAGCAGCAGCCGGAGCCCGGCGGCGCAGGTGACAGCCCGGGGACCGAGGGGACACCCGGGGGTGGCCCTGGGAGGGAGCGCGGCTGAAATTTGGGGCTGGGAGCTGGGCAAGGACACGGCCGCTGCCCCACCGGTGAGCCAGGACATTGTCCCCTCCTGTGCCCACGCAGGCTCCTGGTGCCACTGGACCCCGGCCGCTCTCGGTGCCGCGGCCGCCCGGGTAGGACACGGCCGGTCCCGGCTGCTGGGGACGCCCCGGCACCCGCTGGAGCCCCGGACCCTCTGCCGGAGGTCCCGGAGCACCCCAGGGATGACCTGTGACCCTCTGGTCCCCCCGCAGCTCCTCCCGGACCCCCCCTCGGGCTCTGCGCGGCCCCTCCACTGCCTCACCCCGCACCCGCGGCCCCCGGCCCCGCTGCACCTCTGCGCCTCCGGCCCCTGCGCCTGGGACGAGGCTTGCTGCGGTACGAGGGGCCGGGTGCGGGACCCCCGGGCTTCTGGGGCTGGGGGTCCCGGGGACGCCGCCCGAGCCCCGTGTCCTTCCCGCAGGTTCGGTTCCCGGTGGGAGCCCCGCTCCATCGCCCTGGCAGCCCCTGGAGAGCCTCCCCCTGGCCCTGCTGCCCCCCGGGCTCACCCCGCTGCCAGCCTGGGGCCCGGAGCCTCTCTGAGCCCCGGTGCCACCGCCCCCGAGCCCCCCGAACCCCTCTGAGCCCCCCGCACCCCCCGCGCCCCCCGGGCCCCTCTGAGCCCCGGTGCCACCGCCCCCCGAGTACCCCGAGCCCCTCAAACCCCCTGAGCCCCCCGAACCCCCCGAGCCCTCCGAGCCCCCCGAACCCCCCGAGCCCCCCGAGCCCCCCGAACCCCCCGCCCGCCCCCACGGCTCGAGGGGTCCCGGCAGGACGGGGGTCCCGGCAGCGCCGAGCCTTGAGGATACCCGTGAAGGGCGAGCTCCGCTGGCAGCCGGGCCAGCACGGCCGGGCCAG
>NC_142204.1:72416893-72446893 GCF_049639895.1 Pseudopodoces humilis | reverse complement strand
CTCAAAGTCACCTCATAGGCACCCTAAAGTCACCTCATGGACACCTCAAAGTCACCTCATGGGCACCTCAAAGTCACCTCCTGGGCAGCTCAAGGTCACCTCATGGTCACCCCAATGTCACCTCCTGGGCACCCTAAAGTCACCTCCTGGTCACCCCAAAGTCACCTCATGGTCACCTTAAAGTCACCTCATGGTCCCCCCAATGTCACCTCATGGTCACCCCAATGTCACCTCCTGGTCACCCCAAAGTCATGGCTCGGCACGGCACGGCTCAGTGGTGCCGCAATGGCACCTCATGGACACCCCAAAGTCACCTCATGGTCACTCTAAAGTCACCTCCTGGTCACCCCAAAGTCACCTCCTGGGCAGCTCAAGGTCACCTCATGGTCACCCCAATGTCACCTCCTGGGCACCCTAAAGTCACCTCCTGGTCACCCCAAAGTCACGGCTCGGCACGGCGCGGCTCAGCGGTGCCGCAATGGCACCTCATGGGCACCCCAAAGTCACCTCATGGGCAGCTCAAAGTCACCTCATGGACACCCCAAAGTCACCTCCTGGTCACCCCAAAGTCACGGCTCGGCACGGCACGGTTCAGCGGTGCCGCAATGGCACCTCATGGTCACCCCAATGTCACCTCCTGGGCAGCTCAAGGTCACCTCTTGGACACCCCAAAGTCACCTCCTGGTCACCCCAAAGTCACGGCTCGGCACGGCACGGTTCAGCGGTGCCGCAATGGCACCTCATGGTCACCCCAATGTCACCTCCTGGGCACCACAAACTCACTGCCCTGACCTCCTGGTCACCCCAGTGTCACCTCCTGGGCAGCTCAATGTCACCTCATGGACACCTCAAAGTCACCTCATGGACACCTCAAAGTCACCTCATAGGCACCCTAAAGTCATCTCCTGGACACCTCAAAGTCACCTCATGGGCAGCTCAAGGTCACCTCATGGTCACCCCAATGTCACCTCCTGGGCACTCTAAAGTCACCTCCTGGTCACCCCAAAGTCACGGCTCGGCACGGCGCGGCTCAGCGGTGCCGCAATGGCACCTCCTGGTCACCCCAATGTCACCTCCTGGGCACTCTAAAGTCACCTCCTGGGCACCCCAAAGTCACCTCCTGGGCACTCTAAAGTCACCTCCTGGTCACCCCAATGTCACCTCCTGGGCAGCTCAAGGTCACCTCCTGGGCACCCCAAAGTCACCTCCTGGGCACTCTAAAGTCACCTCCTGGTCACCCCAAAGTCACCTCCTGGGCAGCTCAAAGTCACCTCCTGGACACCTCAAAGTCACCTCCTGGTCACCACAAAGTCACCTCCTGGACACCTCAAAGTCACCTCCTGGACACCTCAAAGTCACCTCCTGGTCACCCCAAAGTCACGGCTCGGCACGGCACGGTTCAGCGGTGCCGCAATGGCACCTCATGGTCACCCCAATGTCACCTCCTGGGCAGCTCATGGTCACCTCCTGGACACCACAAACTCACTGCCCTGACCTCCTGGTCACCCCAATGTCACCTCCTGGGCAGCTCAAAGTCACCTCCTGGTCACCCTAAAGTCACCTCATGGTCACCTCAAAGTCACCTCCTGGTCACCCCAATGTCACCTCCTGGGCAGCTCAAAGTCACCTCATGGACACCACAAACTCACTGCCCTGACCTCCTGGGTACCTCAAAGTCATTGTCCTGGCGTCCTGGTCACCTCAAAGTCACCTCCTGGTCACCCTAAAGTCACCTCATGGGCACCTCAAAGTCACCTCATGGGTGCCCTGAAGTCACTGCCCTGACCTCCTGGGCCCCTCAAAGTCATTGTCCTGGCGTCCTGGTCACCCCAAAGTCACCTCCTGGTCACCCTGATCCCACCCCCCTTCACCTCCTGGTCACCCCAAACCCACCCCTGTGGTGGCACCCCCAGAGCCCAGGGACCGCCACCCCGGGGGACCCAGAGCGGGCAGGGGGCTCTGAGGTGGCACTGGGGGACCCTGGGGTGGCACCGGGGGGCGCTGGGTGACCCCGGCAGGGACAGGGGGTCCCTCGGGGTCCCTCGGGTGTCACCTGGGGTGGCCTCACCTGAAGACAGCACGGTGGGTCTGCTCCCGCTCCTCGCCGTTCACCGTGCACGAGAACAGCCCGAAGGACTCCGTGCCTGTGGGGACAAACATGGCAGGGACAGGGGACAGGGGACAGGGGACAAGGCCACCCCCGTGGGGACAGGGGACAGCCATGGCAGGGACAGGGGACAGGGGACAGCCATGGCAGGGACAGGGGACAGGGGACAGGGGACAGGGGACAGGGGACAGCCATGGCAGGGACAGGGGACAGGGGACAGCCATGGCAGGGACAGGGGACAGGGGACAGGGGACAGGGGACAGGGGACAGGGGACAGCCATGGCAGGGACAGGGGACAGGGGACAGGGGACAGCCATGGCAGGGACAGGGGACAGGGGACAGGGGACAGGGGACAGCCATGGCAGGGACAGGGGACAGGGGACAGGGGACAGCCATGGCAGGGACAGGGGATAGGGGACAGGGCCACCCCCCTGGGGACAGTGCCACCACCATGGGGACAGGGGACAGGGCCACCCCCACAAGGACAGTGACACCACCATGGGGGCCGGGGACAGGGGACAGGGCCACCCCCATGGGGACAGTGCCACCAATATGGAGACAGTGTCACCAGCATGGGGACAGTGCCACCATCATGGGGACAGTGTCACCAGCATGGGGACAGTGCCACCATCATGGGGACAGTGCCACTCCTGAGGGGACAGGGGACAGCTGCCACCACCATGGGGACAGGACAGCCATGCCAGGGGCACGGGGACACTGCCACCCCCTGGGGTCACTGTGGTCACTGTGTGCCTGCCTCGTCCCTGTGCCATGTCACGACATGCCGTGACACCATCGTGACACCATCGTGACACCATCGTGACACATCGTGACACATCGTGACACATCGTGACACCATCGTGACACATCGTGACACCATCGTGACACCATTGTGACACATCGTGACACATCGTGACACATCGTGACACCATTGTGACACATCGTGACACATCGTGACACCATCGTGACACATCGTGACACCATCGTGACACATCGTGACACATCGTGACACATCGTGACACCATCGTGACACATCGTGACACCATCGTGACACCATCGTGACACATCGTGACACATCGTGACACCATCGTGACACATCGTGACACATCGTGACACCATCGTGACACATCGTGACACCATCGTGACACATCGTGACACCATCGTGACATATCGTGACACATCGTGACACATTGTGACGCGGCGCCGCACACGGGAATGGGACAGGACAGGACAGGACAGGACAGGACAGGACAGGGAGGGCAGCTGGTGTGAGAAGAGCCGGGACAGCACGGCACGACATGTCGCGACATGCAGTGACATATCACGTGACGTATCACGTGACATGCCATGACATATCATGTGATATGCCGTGACATACCGCGTCACATGCCATGACATATCGCATGACATGCTGTGACATCACGTGACATGCCATGACATATCGTGTGACATGCCGTGACATGTCGCGACATGCAGTGACATATCACGACATGCGGTGACATATCGTGACATTCCGTGACATATGACATGCTGTGACGTACTGTGACATGCCGTGACATAACATGACATGCCATGACACATCACATGTCGTGACATACCGCGACATCCTGTGACATATCACAACATGCCGTGACATATCGCGACATCCCATGACATATCGTGACATGCCATGACATACCCCAACATGCCGTGACATATCACGACATCCTGTGACATATCGCGACATGCTGTGACATACCGCGTGACATGCCGTGACATACCCCAACATGCCGTGACATATCGCGACACCCCATGACATATCGCGACACGCCATGACATATCGCGACACCCCATGACATATCGCGACATGCCGTGACGTACCGCCAAAGGGTACGCGGACCAGCTGGGGCAGGACGCGGAGGGCAGGCGCCGCGCCGGCGTCACACGGCCCAGCCCGGGTGACACCGCCACGCGTCACGACGCGTCGCGACGCCGCCACTTACTGGAGGAGCGCGAGGTGCTGTTGACGAAGACGTTGAGGAACTTCTTGGAGAACTGCAGGTCGGCCTCGGGGGACGAGTCCTCGGAGGAGCTGCGCCCGTCGGGGGCCACCAGCCCGTCCCCGAAGGCCACCTCGTCGTCGCAGGCCCTCAGGATGTCGCTGTCGTCGCTGAGCACGGACGTGCAGCGCCGCAGGCTGACCAGCTCCAGCTGCGTGTGCTCGTCCACCACCAGCGTGTACTTGACCGAGTCGTAGGCCAGCGACTCGTCCAGCGCCGGCGGCTCCGGCGGCTCCGGCGCCTCCCCGGCCGGGCTCCCCCGGCGCGGGGTCACCAAGGCCGGCTCGGCCTCCTCCAAGGTCATGGCGAAGCCGCGGTTGGTCTTGGCCGTGGACACGTCCAGCGCGGCGGGGTCGGCGTCGGGCGCTAACCGGACGTCGTCGATCATGGAGTCGGCCTCCAGCACGCCCGAGTCCAGGTCCCCGTCGAGGGCCCAGCGCCGGGGGCTGGCGGGGCGGCGATCCCCGACGGTGACGGCCGGCTCGGTGCCCGGGGACGCCCGCGGTGGCGGCGCCGGGCGGCAGCCCAAGGTGGCCAGGACCTCGGAGGCGTCCAGGCGGCCGAGGGCGACGGGGCGGCCGGGGCACACGGGAGCGATGGTGTCGTTGGTGGGGTTGCTGAGGAACAGGAAAGGCCCCGGCTCCTCGGCCGGCGGCTCCGGCGGCGGCTCGGCGGCCGCGTGCTCGGGCTCGGCCAGGGAGCTGCGCAGCGTCTCCATGTCCACCAGCTCGATGGCGCCGCGTTGGCACCGCGACGCCGCCGTCGCCGCCGCGTCGCCCAGCGCCACCGGCGAGTCCCGCGGGCCCGGCTCCTCGTCCAGCGCCTCGCTCAGGATCTCGGGCTCCAGGTCGGAGGCGGGCGAGATGGTGTCGCACAGCGAGTGGCTGTTCTGGAAACACTCGTCCGGGCACTTGATGGGGTACGAGCCCTCCGAGATCATCTTGTTCACCAGGTTGCTGAGCAGCCACGGCGAGTCCGAGTCCTCGCTCAGGTCGGGCTCCGACTCCGAGTCGGAGTCGTACTCGCTGTTGTCCTCCTCGTCCGCCTCGGGCATCAGCTTGGGCCCCACGGGCAGGTAGAAGGAGCGGCGGATGCTCTCCAGGCCGTGGTCGGGGTCGATCTTCAGGTCCAGGGGGCTGGCGCTGGACACGTCGGTCTGGCCCTCGGGCGCGGGGCCGTCGGCCGGGTCCAGGCTGTCGTAGTAGGCGTCCATCTTCAGCTCGGCCAGGCTCTCCCTCCTGACCACGCCGCGCTCCGGCTGGCCCCTCTCGGCCGGCTCCTCCTCGTCCTCCTTGCCCTTGTCCAGCAGCAGCGAGTCCTTGATGCCCAGCAGGCCGGGCGCCTCCAGCTCGGGCTCCAGCTCGCCCTCGGAGCCGGGCGAGCTCGCCTCCTCGATGGAATTGGTCAGGTGCGACGAGCGGCCGCTGCTGCTGTCGCTGCTCAGGTCCAGCTCGGTCTCCGAGATGGACGAGATCATGTTGCTGACCAGGCGCCCGCCGGCGAAAGCCGCCTCCAGCTCCCCGTCCACGTCCGAGTCGGAGCCGGGCGAGCTCAGCTCGTCCCCGCGGCGCCCGCCGGGCAGGAAGGGCTTGGCCGTGCGGCTCGTGAGGTCGGCCTCGATGCCCGGGTCCGAGGAGGGCGAGGTGGTCTCCGAGGAGCCCGAGGGGTGGCCGCGCACGCTGGCGGCCCGGCCGGACCGGGGGCCCTCCCCGTCGGAGCTGAGCGGCTCCGCGGGAGCCCCGTCCCGCTCCGGCCTCACCGGGGGCTGCGGCCGCGGGCGGGGGGACCCCGGGCTGCTGCCACCGCCGGCCCGGGGCTGCGTGGGGGCCTGGGGGGCGGCCTGGGGCCGGGGGGCGGCGTCGGGGGGAGCCGCGGGCCCTGTTGGAGAGAGACGGGGGTGAGGAGGAGGGGGCGGCTGGCGGGGGCGCGGCGGGGAGAGCGGAGCTCGGAGCGCAGCAGAGATGAGGTTCATGTTAAAATCGGGCGCGGCCCTCGGGGGCGATGGGTTACCATGTGCCAGGGACTCGGGGCTGTTGCCTTGCGAGTCCAGGGGGGAGGGCGGCAGCGAGGGGGGGGCCCCCCCCCCGGGGCCCGGCGGGCTCTCCAGGCAGGGTCCGTCCAGGATGCAGGCGTGGGGGGACGAGTGTCCTGCGGGGAGGGGGACACGGAGATGGGGTCACGGCGGGAGCTGCGGTGCCACCACACCTCGCTGTCACAGCCAGTGTCACATCCAGTGTCGCACCCCAGTGCCACACCCCAGGGTCACACCCCAGTGCCACACCCCAGGGTCACACCCCAGTGCTATACCCAGTGTCACACCTGCACTGTCACACCCCACTGTCACACCTCACTGTCACACCCCACTGTCACACCTCACTGTCACACCCCAGTGCTATACCCAGTGTCACACCCCACTGTCACACCTCACTGTCACACCCCAGTGCTATACCCAGTGTCACACCCCAGTGCCACACCCAGGGTCACACCCCAGTGCTATACCCAGTGTCACACCCCACTGTCACACCTCACTGTCACACCCCAGGGTCACACCCCAGTGCTATACCCAGTGTCACACCCCACTGTCACACCCCACTGTCACACCCCAGTGCCACACCCCAGGGTCACACCCCAGTGCTATACCCAGTGTCACAACTGCACTGTCACACACCACTGTCACACCTCACTGTCACACCCCAGTGCTATACCCAGTGCCACACCCCAGTGCCACACCCCAGTGCCACACCCCAGGGTCACACCCCAGTGCCACACCCCAGGGTCACACCCCAGTGATATACCCAGTGTCACACCCCACTGTCACACCCCAGTGCCACACCCCGGTGTCACATCCCAGTGTCACACCCACTGTCACACCTCCGTGCCACACCCCAGTGTCATACCCCAGTGCTACACCTGCACTATCACACCCACACTGCCACACCTGCACTGCCACACCCCACTGTCACACCCCACTGTCACACCCCAGTGCCACACCCTGGTGTCACATCCCAGTGTCACACCCCACTGTCACACCTCCGTGCCACACCCCAGTGTCATACCCCAGTGCTACACCTGCACTATCACACCCACACTGCCACACCTGCACTGCCACACCCACACTGTCACACCCATGTCACACCCCACTGTCACACTCAGTGCCACATCCCCACTATGACACCTGCACTGTCACCTGCCAGTGCCACACCCCAGTGCCACACCCCAGTGCCACACCCCAGTGCCACACCCCAGTGCCACACCTGCACTGTCGCACCCCAGTCTCATTCCCCAGTGCCACATCCCAGTGTCACACCCACTGCCACACCCACACTGCCACACATGCACTGCTACACCCACACTGTCACACCCCAGTGTCTCACCCCAGTGCCACACCCCACTGTCACACCCCACTGTCACACCCCAGCACTACACCCAGTGCCACACCCATGTCACGCCCAGTGCCACACCCACACTGTGATACCTGCACTGTCACATGCCAGTGCCACACCCCACTGTCACACCCATGTCACATGCCAGTGTCACACCCCAGTGCCACACCCATGTCACACCCACACTGCCACACCCATCTCACACCCACTGTCACACCTGATGCCACACCCCAGTGCCACACCCCAGTGCCACACCCACACTGTCACCCCACTGCCACACCCCACTGCCACACCCGTATCACACCCACTGTCACACCTGATGTCACACCCCACTGCCACTCCCACACTGCCACACCCGCGTCACACCCCACTGTCACACCCACTGCCACACCTGCACTGTCACACCTGCACTGCCATCCCTGCAGTGCCACACCCCACTGTCACACCTCCGTGCCACACCCCAGTGCCACACCCGCGTCACACCCGTGTCACACCCCACTGTCACCCTGCAGTGCCACCCCCGCAGTGCCGGGGCCGCTCACCGGTGTGTGAGGAGGAGGAGGAGGAGGAAGAGCGCTGCAGCAGCGCCTCCTGCCAGCTGGGCCGGGCCGCGAAGCCGCCGTTGTTGTTCAGGGAATCCTGGGGACAAAGAACGAGGGGGCTCGGGGTGACACCCCTGGCCTGGGGACACCGGGGGGACACCGAGGGGGGGACACCGAGGACACCGGGGGGACACCGGGGGGACACCGCGGGGGGCTCGGGGGTGCGCAGGGTTTATCCTGAGTAGGGCCACCACATCCCTGCATCCCCTGCCGGGCCGGGCACGCGCCAGGAGCCGGGAACAGCGTGGGGTGACGTGGGGTGACATGGGGTGACATGGGGTGGTCCTGTGCCCAGCCCAGGAACAAAGCCAGCAGCGGTACTGAGCCACGTGTGACACCCCACGGCCGCCTGTGACACCCCACGGCCGCCTGTGACACCCCACGGCCATGTGTGACACCCCACGAGCATATGTGACACCCCACGGCCGCCTGTGACACCCCACAGCTCCCTGTGACACCCCACAGCTCCCTGTGACACCCCACGAGCACGTGTGACACCCTACGGCCGCCTGTGACACCCCACGGCCACCTGTGACACCCCACGGTCACCTGTGACACCCCACGGTCGCCTGTGACACCCCACGAGCATGTGTGACACCCCATGGCCACCTGTGACACCCCACAGCCACCTGTGACACCCCACGGCCACCTGTGACACCCCACAGCCCTGTGTGACACCTCACGGCCGCCTGTGACACCCCACAGCCGCCTGTGACACCCCACGGCCGCCTGTGACACCCCACAGCTCCCTGTGACACCCCACGAGCACGTGTGACACCCTACGGCCACCTGTGACACCCCACGGCCACCTGTGACACCCCACGGTCACCTGTGACACCCCACGGTTGCCTGTGACACCCCACGAGCACGTGTGACACCCCACGGCCATGTGTGACACCTCACGGCCGCCTGTGACACCCCACAGCCACCTGTGACACCCCACAGCCGCCTGTGACACCCCACAGCCGCCTGTGACACCCCACGGCCATGTGTGACACCCTATGGCCGCCTGTGACACCCCACGGCCGCCTGTGACACCCCACGGCTGCCTGTGACACCCCACAGCCCTGTGTGACACCCCACAGCTCCCTGTGACACCCCACGAGGGCGGCCCCACCCGCAGAGGGTTCCCGGAGCCCCAGGAACAGCCGCAGCCCCCGGAACGTTCGGGAACTGAGGATTAATCCCGCTGGGAAGCGCTAATCCTGGCAGATCCCGGCAGATCCCAGCGGATCCTGGCGGATCCTGGTGGATCCCAGCAAATCCCAGCGGATCCCAGCGGATCCCGGTGGATCCCAGCGGATCCCGGTGGGTCGCAGCAGATCCCGGCGGATCCCGGATTAGGGAGCGCGGCCGGAGCCACCCGGAACCAACCGGGGCGGCCCAGACGGGAACTGGGAATGGGAACCGAGGGGACAGGGATGGGAATGGGGGATGGGAATGGGGGATGGGGGATGGGGGATGGGAATGGGGGATGGGAATGGGGGATGGGAATGGGGGATGGGAATGGGGGATGGGGGATGGGGGATGGGGAATGGGGGATGGGAATGGGGGATGGGAATGGGGGATGGGAATGGGAATGGGGGATGGGAATGGGGGATGGGAATGGGGGATGGGGAATGGGGGATGGGAATGGGGGATGGGAATGGGAATGGGGGATGGGAATGGGGGATGGGGAATGGGGGATGGGAATGGGAATGGGGGATGGGGGATGGGAATGGGGGATGGGAATGGGAATGGGGGATGGGAATGGGGGATGGGAATGGGGAAGAAAAGGGCGGTCCCGAAATTCACAAGGACCCACGGAGCTCTCCCGGGAAAAGGGGGGAGCCCCGAAATTCCCGAGGCCCCGCGGTTCCCTGGCAACGCCGGCGGCTGCGGCCGCCCCGCCCGCACCTTCCCACGCGCTGCGGTGGCGCGTGCGCGGGGACACCCGGACACCGGGACACCGGGGCACCGGGACACCGGGACACGGGGACACCGGGACACGGGGACACCGGGACACCGGGACACCCGGACACCGGGACACCGGGACACGGGGACACCGGGACACGGGGACACCGGGACACGGGGACACCGGGACAACGGGACACCCGGACACGGGGACACCGGGACACCGGGACACCCGGACACCGGGACACCGGGACACCCGGACACGGGGACACGGGGACACCGGGACACCGGGACACCGGGACACCGGGACACCGGGACACCGCGACACCCGGACACTGGGACACGGGGACACCGGGACACGGGGACAGGGGACACCCCCGGGGGGACACCCCCAGTGCGGGAAAAGGGGACACGTGGTGGGGACGGGCACAAGGGAATGGCGGGGGGAGGGGGATGCTGGCACTGGGGGTGGGGACAGCGGCACTGGGAAGGGGACGGTGGCATCGGGGGGAGGGGACAGTGACCCCTGGGGGGGAGGGGACAGTGACCCCAGGAAGGGGGGAGGGGACAGTGACTCCAGGATTGGGGAGGGGACAGTGACCCCCGCGGCCTCACCTGTGTGCCTGGGGCTGTCAGGTTGAGGCTGGTGGGGCGATGCTTCTGCGTCTCCTCCAGCGCGGGCGAGGGGATGGGCGAGGCCGAAGGGGACGGCGGCGCCTCCAGCTCGTTGCCTTCCTCCTCCTCCTCTTCCTCGTCGTCATCGTCGTCGTTGTCGTCGATCATCTCGAACTCCTGGAAGTCGTCCTGGAAGGTGCACACGGGGTGCGGCTGCTCCCCGCGCTCCAGCACCAGGCAGTCCTGAGGGTGACAGCGTGTCAGGGCCACGGGGACACCGCGGGTCACCCTCCCGGCCACCCGGGGATGGCAGAGTCCCCGGTCCCCTGCGGGGTGGCCAAGAGGGGACAAGTTCAGAAGTCGAGGTTGGGTTGGGTTTGAGGGGTTGGAGATCCTCAAACTTTGAAGTTGGGTTGGGTTTGAGGGGTTGGAGATCCCAGAAGTTGAGGTTGGGTTGGGATTGAGGGGTTGGAGATCATCAAACGTTGAGGTTGGGTTGGGTTTGGGGTCTTGGAGACACCAAAAGTTGAGGTTGGGTTGGGTTTGAGGGGTTGGAGATGCCAGAAGTTGAGGTTGGGTTGGGTTTGAGGGGTTGGAGATCCCAAACATTGAGGTTGGGTTGGGTTTGGGGTCTTGGAGACACCAAAAGTTGAGGTTGGGTTGGGTTTGAGGGGTTGGAGATCTGAAAAGTTGAGATGGGGGTAGGTTTGAGGGGCTGGAGACACCAAAAGTTGAGGTTGAGTTGGGTTTGAAGGGTTGGAGATCCCAAAAGTCAGCTTGAAATCATGGGGGACACCAAAAGTTGAGGTTGGGTTGGGTTTGAAGGGTTGGAGGTCCCAAAAGTTGAGGTTGGGTTCGGTTTGAGGGGTTGGAGACACCAAAAGTTGAGGTTGGGTTGGGATTGAGGTCTTGGAGACACCAAAAGTCAAGGTTGGGTTGGGTTTGAAGGGTTGGAGATCCTCAAACTTTGAGGTTGGGTTGGGTTTGAGGGGTTGGAGATCTCAAAAGTCAAGGTTGGGTTGGGTTTGGGGTCTTGGAGACACCAAAAGTTGAGGTTGGGTTGGGTTTGAGGGGTTGGAGATCAACCAAAGTCAGCTTGGAATCATGGGGGGTTCCAAAAGTTGAGGTTGGGTTGGGTTTGTGGTCTTGAAGACACCAGAAGTTGAGATGGGGGTAGGTTTGAGGGATTGGAGACACCAAAAGTTGAGGTTGGGTTGGGTTTGAGGGGTTGGAGACACCAAAAGTCAAGGTTGGGTTGGGTTTGAGGTTTGAAGATCATCAAATGTTGAGGTTGGGTTGGGTTTGAGGGGTTGGAGATCATCAGAAGTCAGCTTGGAATCAGGAGGGACACCAAAAGTCGAAGTTGGGTTGGGTTTGAGGGGTTGGAGACACCAGAAGTCGAGGCTGGGTTCTTCCCCTTTGCCTCAGTGCCCACAGAGAGCCACCAAAGCCACCACAGCGGTGCCACCACTGGGCTGTGCCAGCTCAGTGCCACCACAGCCCCCGCCGTGTCCCCAAGGGCCACCAGGCCCCCGCACCTTCTCGTAGTGGTCAGAGTCGTAGTTGAGGCCGATGCCGCAGTCGTCCGTGATCTCGGACAGGTCCTCGTCATCGAACTCCTCCAGGCTGATGTCCTGGGGGGGCCTGGGGACAGCGGGGACACGGCTCAGGGACAGCCCAGCCGGCCCCCGGTGGCACCGCAACCGCAGGGTGGCACCAAGGGGACATCGGGGTGTGTGGGGTGGCACCTTGGCATGGGGGCAGTGGGGACATAGCATTGTCACCCCTGGTGTCACATGGCACAGAGTACTGTCACCTCTGGTGTCACATGGCACAGAGCACTGTCACCTCTGGTGTCACATGGCACACAGCACTGTCACCCCTGGTGTCACATGGCACACAGCACTGTCACCTTTGGTGTCACATGGCACAGAGTACTGTCACCTCTGGTGTCACATGGCACAGAGCACTGTCACCTCTGGTGTCACATGGCACAGAGCACTGTCACCCCTGGTGTCACATGGCAGAGAACACTGTCACCCCTGGTGTCACATGGCACAGAGCACTGTCACCCCTGGTGTCACATGGCACAGAGCACTGTCACCCCTGGTGTCACATGGCACAGAACACTGTCACCCCTGGTGTCACATGGCACAGAACACTGTCACCCCTGGTGTCACATGGCACAGAGCACTGTCACCTCTGGTGTCACATGGCACAGAACACTGTCACCCCTGGTGTCACATGGCACAGAGCACTGTCACCCCTGGTGTCACATGGCACAGAACACTGTCACCCCTGGTGTCACATGGCACGGAGCACTGTCACCTCTGGTGTCACATGGCACAGAACACTGTCACCCCTGGTGTCACATGGCACAGAGCATTGTCACCCCTGGTGTCACATGGCACGGAGCACTGTCACCTCTGGTGTCACATGGCACAGAACACTGTCACCTCTGGTGTCACATGGCACACAGCACTGTCACCCCTGGTGTCACATGGCAGAGAACACTGTCACCCCTGGTGTCACATGGCACAGAGCACTGTCACCCCTGGTGTCACATGGCACAGAGCACTGTCACCCCTGGTGTCACATGGCACAGAACACTGTCACCCCTGGTGTCACATGGCACAGAACACTGTCACCCCTGGTGTCACATGGCACAGAGCACTGTCACCTCTGGTGTCACATGGCACAGAACACTGTCACCCCTGGTGTCACATGGCACAGAGCACTGTCACCCCTGGTGTCACATGGCACAGAACACTGTCACCCCTGGTGTCACATGGCACAGAACACTGTCACCCCTGGTGTCACATGGCACAGAGCACTGTCACCTCTGGTGTCACATGGCACAGAGCATTGTCACCCCTGGTGTCACATGGCACAGAGCACTGTCACCTCTGGTGTCACATGGCACACAGCACTGTCACCGTTGGGTGTCACATGGCACAGAGCACTGTCACCTCTGGTGTCACATGGCACAGAGCACTGTCACCCCTGGTGTCACATGGCACAGAGTACTGTCACCCCTGGTGTCACATGGCACAGAGCACTGTCACCTTTGGTGTCACATGGCACAGAGTACTGTCACCCCTGGTGTCACATGGCACAGAGCACTGTCACCCCTGGTGTCACATGGCACACAGCACTGTCACCCCTGGTGTCACATGGCACAGAGCACTGTCACCCCTGGTGTCACATGGCACACAGCACTGTCACCCCTGGTGTCACATGGCACAGAGTACTGTCACCCCTGGTGTCACATGGCACAGAGCACTGTCACCTTTGGTGTCACATGGCACAGAGTACTGTCACCCCTGGTGTCACATGGCACAGAGCACTGTCACCCCTGGTGTCACATGGCACAGAACACTGTCACCCCTGGTGTCACATGGCACAGAGTACTGTCACCTCTGGTGTCACATGGCAGAGAACACTGTCACCCCTGGTGTCACATGGCACAGAACACTGTCACCCCTGGTGTCACATGGCACAGAGCACTGTCACCTCTGGTGTCACATGGCACAGAGCACTGTCACCCTTGGGTGTCACATGGCACAGAGTACTGTCACCCCTGGTGTCACATGGCACAGAGCACTGTCACCCCTGGTGTCACATGGCACAGAGTACTGTCACCCCTGGTGTCACATGGCACAGAGCACTGTCACCCCTGGTGTCACATGGCACAGAGTACTGTCACCTCTGGTGTCACATGGCACAGAGCATTGTCACCCCTGGTGTCACATGGCACACAGCACTGTCACCCCTGGTGTCACATGGCACAGAGCACTGTCACCCCTGGTGTCACATGGCACACAGCATTGTCACCTCTGGTGTCACATGGCACAGAGTACTGTCACCTTTGGTGTCACATGGCACAGAGCACTGTCACCCCTGGTGTCACATGGCACGGAGCACTGTCACCTCTGGTGTCACATGGCACAGAACACTGTCACCCCTGGTGTCACATGGCACAGAGCATTGTCACCCCTGGTGTCACATGGCACGGAGCACTGTCACCTCTGGTGTCACATGGCACAGAACACTGTCACCTCTGGTGTCACATGGCACACAGCACTGTCACCCCTGGTGTCACATGGCACAGAGCATTGTCACCCCTGGTGTCACATGGCACAGAGCACTGTCACCTCTGGTGTCACATGGCACAGAGCACTGTCACCCCTGGTGTCACATGGCACACAGCACTGTCACCCCTGGTGTCACATGGCACAGAACACTGTCACCCCTGGTGTCACATGGCACAGAGCACTGTCACCCCTGGTGTCACATGGCACAGAACACTGTCACCCCTGGTGTCACATGGCACAGAGTACTGTCACCCCTGGTGTCACATGGCACAGAGCACTGTCACCCCTGGTGTCACATGGCACGAACATTGTCACATGTGGTATCACATGCCATGGAGCACTGTCACCTCTGGTGTCACATGGCCATGGCACAGAGCACTGTCACCACTGGGTGCCACAGGGAGATGTCACCATGCCACTGCCACCCCTCAGTGCCACAGGGACACATCACCACATCAATGTCACCCCCTCAGTGCCACAAGGACACGTCCCCACTCCCCTGTCACCCTGGGTGTCACCCGGCGGGGCAGAGGTGCCGATGTCACCGCAACGTCCCCAAATTCCCGGCCCAGCAGAATCCCTGGGGCAGAGGCGGGTTTGGGGTGCGCTGTGGGGCTGGGGGGACACGGGGGGGTCACCAGAATGTCACCATGATGTCACCAGGATGTCACCATGATGTCACCATGAAGTCACCAGGATGTCACCATGTTATCATCATGATGTCTCCATGATGTCACCATGATGTCACCAGGATGCCACCATGATGACAACATGACGTCACCAGGACGTCACCATGTTGTCACCATGATGTCACATAATGTCACCATAATGTCACCATGATGTCACCATGATGTCACCAGGATGTCACATAATGTCACCATGATGTCACCATGATGTCACCAGGATGTCACCAGGATGTCACCATGATGTCGCCATAATGTCACCATGTCACCAGGATGTCACCATGATGTCACTGGGATGTCACCGGGATGTCACCATGATGACGCATTGATGTCACCATGATGTCACAATGATGTCACAATGATGTGATCATTATGTCACGATGCTGTAACCATGACGTCACCATGATGTCACCAGAATGTCAACATGATGTATCCATGATGTCACCGGGATGTCATTGGGATGTCACCAGGATGTCACCGGGATGTCACCGATATGTCACTGGGATGTCACCAGGATGTCACCGGGATGTCACCATGACGTCACCATGACATCATAATCGTGTCACATGATATCGCCAGTATGTCACCATGACATCACCATGACGTCACCGTGATGTCACCATGATGTCACACCAGCACGGCTGGCGGTGACAAAGGGACCCCGAAGCCCTGAGCGCATTCCCAAGGAACAGGTTGCCATGGAAACCGGCAGCTCCCGTGGGAATTCCGGGAACAGAGAGAGATCCCGGCAGGATTTGGGCCGGGAAAACAGAAATTGGGATTTTTGGGCTGGGCGAGGTGGGAGACACGGCCTGGGTGCCACCGGGACACTCTGGTCACCTGCCACAGCCTTGGGGACATCCAGGACCGTCCCCAGCAGGGTGTGACAGCCCCCAGGTGCCACCAGGACCCTTTTCCCATGGGTTGGGGACATTCAGGGGGGTGTGACAACCCCTGAGTGCCACCAGGACCCTTTTCCATGGGTTGGGGACACTCAGGGGGGTGTGACAGCCCCTGAGTGCCACCAGGACCCTTTTCCATGGGTTGGGGACACTCAGGGGGGTGTGACAGCCCCCAGGTGCCACCAGGACCCTTTTTCCATGGGTTGGGGACACCCAGGACCCCCAGCAGGGCGTGGCAGCCCCCGAGTGCCACCAGGACCCTTTTTTTTGTAACCTGGGGACATCCAAGACCCCCAGCTTGTCCCCAGAGGGGTGTGACAGCCCCCAGGTGCCACCAGGACCCTTTTTCCATGGGTTTGGGGACATTCAGGGGGGTGTGACAGCTCCCAAGTGCCACCAGGACCCCCAGGGGGATGTGACAGCTCCCAGGTGCCACCAGGACCCTTTTCCATGGGTTTGGGGACACTCAGGAGGATGTGACAACCCCCAGGTGCCACCAGGACCCTTTTCCATGGGATTGGGGACACTCGGGAGGATGTGACAACCCCCAGGTGCCACCAGGACCATTTCACCATGGGTCGGGGACTCCCAGAACCCCCAGCTTGTCCCCAGAGGGGTGTGACAGCCCCCAGGTGCCACCAGGACCCTTTTCCATGGGGCTGGGGACGCTGAGGACCCCCAGCTTGTCCCCAGGGGGATGTGACGGTTCCCAGATGCCACCAGGACCCTTTTTTGTGAGTTGGGGTCACCCAGTACCCCCAGGGGGATGTGACAGCCCCCAAGTGCCACCAGGACCCTTTTTCCATGGGATTGGGGACACTTAGGGGGGTGTGACAACCCCCCAGGTGCCACCAGGACCCTTTCCCATGGGATTGGGGACATTCAGGGGGGTGTGACAACCCCCCAGATGCCACCAGGACCCTTTTCCATGGGATTGGGGACACTCAGGGGATGTGACAACCCCCAGATGCCACCAGGACCCCCAGGGGGATGTGACAGCTCCCAGGTGCCACCAGGACCCTTTTTCCATGGGGCTGGGGACGCTGAGGACCCCCAGCTTGTCCCCAGGGGGATGTGACGGTTCCCAGATGCCACCAGGACCCTTTTTTGTGAGTTGGGGTCACCCAGTACCCCCAGGGGGATGTGACAGCCCCCAAGTGCCACCAGGACCCTTTTTCCATGGGATTGGGGACACTCAGGGGGATGTGACAACCCCCCAGGTGCCACCAGCACCCTTTCCCATGGGATTGGGGACCCCCAGCGAGCCGTGGCATCCCCCAGGACCCCACACCCACCCTCGGTGGGGCTGGGGACCCCCAGACGGGCTCCAGCAGGGTCAGACCCCCAAGGGGGGCTCCGGGCTGAGCCCCCCTCGGTGCCCCCGCGCCCGTTCCCGATCCCCCGGCAGGAAGATCCCCCTAATCCCATAATTCCCAAAAGTAGGGCACGGCCGCGCCGGATCCGCGCGGATTTGGGGCAAAAAGCGGCAGGAACGGAGCCGGGGCCGGGAACGGGGCTGGGAGGGACCCCAAAAACTGCACAGGACAGGGCAGCCCTGGGGGTGTGGGGTGAAGGGGCCTGGGGTGTGGGGAGAGGAGATTTTGGGGTGCAGAGCCCCGGGATTTTGGGGTGCAGAGCCCCGGGATTTTGGGGTGCGGAGACCTGGTGTGTAGGGGAATGGAAATGTCGGGGTGCTGAAGCTTTTGGGGTGCAGAAACCTTTGGGGTTCAGAGCTGTGGGATGTTGGGGTTCAGAAGCTTTTGGGGTGCAGAAACCTTTGGGGTTCAGAAACCTTTGGGGTTCAGAGCTGTGGGATGTCGGGGTACAGAAACCGTTGGGGCTCAGAAACCTTTGGGGTTCAGAAGCCTTTGGGGTGCAGAAACCTTTGGGGTTCAGAAACCTTTGGGGTTCAGAGCTGTGGGATGTTGGGGTGTTGAAGCCTTTGGGGCTCAGAAACCTTTGGGGTTCAGAAGCCTTTGGGGTTCAGAGCTGTGGGATGTCGGGGTGTTGAAGCCTTTGGGGCTCAGAAACCTTTGGGGTTCAGAAGCCTTTGGGGTTCAGAGCTGTGGGATGTCGGGGTGCAGAAACCTTTGGGGTTCAGAAACCTTTGGGGTGCAGAAACCTTTGGGGTTCAGAAACCTTTGGGGTGCAGAAACCTTTGGGGTTCAGAAACCTTTGGGGTTCAGAAGCCTTTGGGGTGCAGAAACCTTTGGGGTTCAGAAACCTTTGGGGTTCAGAAGCCTTTGGGGTTTCGGGGTGCCGAACTCTGAGGTGTTGGGGTGCTGAACCTTTTTAGGGTGCAGGGCTCCGGGAGGTTGGGGTGCAGAACTTTTTGGGGTATTGGGGTGCAGAGTCCCGGGATGCTGGGGACAGAGCCCCAGATATTGGGGGGCAGAGCCCCAGATCTTGGGGGGCAGAGCCCAGGGGTGTTGGGGGACAGAGCCCCAAATATTGGGGGGCAGAGCCCAGGGGTGTTGGGGAGCAGAGCCCCAAATATTGGGGGGCAGAGCCCAGGGGTGTTGGGGGGCAGAGCCCCAGATCTTGGGGGGCAGAGCCCCAGATCTTGGGGAGCAGAGCCCCAAATATTGGGGGGCAGAGCCCCAGATCTTGGGGGGCAGAGCCCAGGGGTGTTGGGGGACAGAGCCCTATGGGGTGCAGAGATCTATGGGGTGCAGGACCCTTCCCCACGGCACCCCAGTGAGCCCAGTGCCACCATCCCAGTGCCACCATTCCAGTGTCACCACCCCAGTGAGCCCAGTGCCACCAGCCCAGTGCCACCAGCCCAGTGCCACCACCACAGTGTCACCACCCCAGTGATCCCAGTGCCACCATCCCAGTGTCACCATCCCAGTGTCACCACCCCAGTGCCACCATTCCAGTGTCACCACCCCAGTGAGCCCAGTGCCACCATCCCAGTGTCACCATCCCAGTGTCACCACCCCAGTGAGCCCAGTGCCACCATCCCAGTGAGCCCAGTGCCACCATCCCAGTGTCACCATCCCAGTGATCCCAGTGCCACCAGCCCAGTGCCACCAGCCCAGTGCCACCACCACAGTGTCACCACCCCAGTGATCCCAGTGCCACCAGCCCAGTGTGGCCAGTGCCACCACCCCAGTGCCACCACCCCAGTGCCACCATCCCAGTACCACCATCCCAGTGTGGCCAGTGCCACCATCCCAGTGAGCCCAGTGCCACCACCCCAGTGAGCCCAGTGCCACCACCGCAGTGCCACCATTCCAGTGCCACCACCGCAGTGATCCCAGTGCCACCATCCCAGTGTGGCCAGTGCCACCACCCCAGTGCCACCATCCCAGTGCCACCATCTCAGTGCCACCATCCCAGTGAGCCCAGTGCCACCACCCCAGTGATCCCAGTGCCACCATCCCAGTGTGGCCAGTGCCACCATCCCAGTGAGCCCAGTGCCACCATCCCAGTGAGCCTAGTGTCACCACCCCGGTGATCCCAGTGCCACCACCCCAGTGCCACCACCCCAGTGCCACCACCCCAGTGAGCCCGGTGCCACCACCCCAGTGAGCCCAGTGCCACCACCCCAGTGCCACCACCCCAGTGAGCCCGGTGCCACCACCCCAGTGCCACCAGGGATGGGCCGGAGGGGACCCCAGAGGGCCCCGGTGTCACCCGGGGCGGGCCGGGAGGGGACGCGGGCGCTGCCCGGGCCGGGGTCCCCCGGGAGCGCTGCCGGTGGCGCCGGCCCCGGGCGGATGGAATTTCCTCATCCCCCAGCCCCGGGGGAGGCTCCGGAGCGCTGGGAAGGGACCCCCGGAGCACCCCGACCCCGCCCCGGGACCCCCGCAACACCCGGGACCCCCGCAACACCGGGATCCCCACCCTGGACCCCCGCAACACCGGGATCCCCGCAACACCGGGACCCCCGCCCGGGACCCCCTGAGCACCCCGACCCCCGCCCCACCGGGACCCCCGCATCACCAGGGCCCCCACCCTGGACCCCCGCACACCGGGATCCCCGCAACACCGGGACCCCCGCACACCGGGACCCCCACCCGGGACCACCGCAGCACCCGGACCCCAGCAGTACCGAGACCCCCGCACTGCCCGGGACCCCCGCATCACCCGGACCCCCGCAGGACCGGGACCCCCGCACTGCCCGGGACCCCCGCATCACCCGGACCCCCGCAGGACCGGGACCCCCGCAGCATCCGGACCACCGCCACGGGACCTCCTGAGCACCCCGACCCCGGCAGTACCGGGACCCCCGCAGCATCCGGACCCCCGCATCACCCCGACCCCCGCAGTACCGGGACCCCCGCAGTACCGGGACCCCCTGAGCACCCCGATCCCCGCAGTACCGGGACCCCCGCAGTACCGGGACCCCCGCAGGACCGGGACCCCCGCACACCGGGACCCCCGCCCGGGCCGCTCCCGGAGCCGAGCCAGACCCTGCGGCCGCCCCAAACTGGGGGCACCCGGGGGCTCCCGAGTGTCACCCGGGGCTGCCGCGGCCCGAGCGGGAGGTGGGAGCCGGCCCAGGGCCCGGCTGCGTGTGCGCCTGGAATTCCCAGCCCCGGAATTCCCAACCCATTCCCAGCCCATTCCCAGCCCCAGAATTCCCAGCCTGAGCATTCCCAGCCCCAGAATTCACAGCCCCGGTATTCCCAGCGCATTCCCAGCCCGAGAATTCCCAGCCCCGGCGTTCCCAGCCTGGAATTCCCAGCCCCAGAATTCCCAGCCTGAGCATTCCCAGCCCATTCCCAGCCCCAGAATTCCCAGCCTGAGCATTCCCAGCCCATTCCCAGCCCCAGAATTCACAGCCCCGGTATTCCCAGCGCATTCCCAGCCCGAGCATTCCCGGCCCGAGCATTCCCAGCCTGAGCATTCCCAGCCCCGGCGTTCCCAGCCCATTCCCAGCCTGAGAATTTCCAGCCCATTCCCAGCCCCAGAATTCCCAGCCTGAGCATTCCCAGCCTGAGCATTCCCAGCCCCAGAATTTCCAACCTGAGCATTCCCAGCCTGAGCATTCCCAGCCCCAGAATTCCCATTCCCAGCATTCCCAGCCCATTCCCAGCCCCAGAATTTCCAACCTGAGCATTCCCAGCCCATTCCCAGCCCATTCCCAGCCCATTCCCAGCCCCAGCATTCCCAACCTGAGCATTCCCAGCCCCAGAATTCCCATTCCCAGCATTCCCAGCCCATTCCCGGCCGCTCGGCCTCTCCCACCCCAGCGGGACCCCCCGAGCCGGGCTGGGCACCCCCTCCCCGGCTTCCCTGGGGAGGGCACGGCGGGATTTGGGATCTCGGTCCGGGATTTGGGATTCCCGGCTGGATCTCGGGGTGCTCAGGCACAGCATCCCCAGGGATCGGCCCCGGTGTTTGGGGACGGCTCCGGGCACGGCTCCCGCTCCCCGGGCCGGGGGGACCGAGGGGACCGGGGTGTCCCCTCCCTGCGCCACCGCCGGCAGGGACAGCCCGGGAAGGGGACAGGGACAGCCTGGGAAAGAGGACAGGGACATCCTGGGAAAGGGGACAGCCCGGGAAAGGGGACAGGGACAGCCCGGGAAAGGGGACAGGGACAGCCCGGGAAAGGGGACAGGGACATCCCGGGAAAGGGGACAGGGACATCCCGGGAAAGGGGACAGGGACATCCCGGGAAAGGGGACAGCCCGGGAAGGGGACAGGGACAGGCCGGGAAGGGGACAGCCCAGGGAAGGGGATGCTGAGGGAGGGGACATCGTGGGAAGGGGACATCCCGGGAAAGGGGACAGGGACAGCCTGGGAAAGGGGACAGGGACAGCCCGGGAAGGGGACAGCCCAGGGAAGGGGACAGGGACATCCTGGGGACAGGGACAGGCCGGGAAGGGGACAGCCCAGGGAAGGGGATGCTGAGGGAGGGGACATCGTGGGAAGGGGACATCCCGGGAAAGGGGACAGGGACATCCCGGGAAAGGGGACAGGGACAGCCCGGGAAAGGGGACAGGGACATCCCGGGAAAGGGGACAGCCCGGGAAGGGGACAGGGACAGGCCGGGAAGGGGACAGCCCAGGGAAGGGGATGCTGAGGGAGGGGACATCGTGGGAAGGGGACATCCCGGGGAAGGGGACATCGTGGGGAAGGGGACATCCCGGGGAAGGGGACATCGTGGGGAAGGGGACATCCCGGGGAAGGGGACATCGTGGGGAAGGGGACAGCTCGGGGAAGGGGACATCCCGGGGACAGGGACATCCCGGGAAGGGGATGCTGAGGAACGGGACATCCTGAGGAAGAGGATGCTCAGAGAAGGCGACAGGCCGGGGACGGGGATGCTGAGGGAAGGGACATCCCGGGAAGGGGAAAGGGACATCCTGGGGACAGGGACATCCAGGGAAGGGGATGCTCAGGGAACGGGACAGCCTGGGCAAGGGGACATCCCGGGGACAGGGATGCTGAGGAAGGGGACATCCCGGGGAAGGGGACATCCCGGGGACGGGGACATTCCGGGAATGGGACAGCCAGGGGAAGGGGACATCCTGAGGAAGAGGATGCTCAGAGAAGGCGACAGGCCGGGGACGGGGATGCTGAGGGAAGGGACATCCTGAGGAAGGGGATGCTCAGGGAATGGGACATCCCAGGGACAGGGACATCCTGGGGACGGGGACATCCCGGGGAAGGGGACATCCCGGGGAAGAGGAGCCCTGGCCAGCACAGGGCAGAGCCACCCAAGGGCACGTCCCGCATCCCCGCCGTCCCCTGCTCCTCTCCCCGCAGCTCCCGCACCCCCGGAGCCCCTCCCGGTGCCCCTCACCGCCTCCTCCTGCCCTTCCCGTTCCCCCTCCGGGCTCCTCGGCCCCGCACTGCGCCAGCCCGGCCCGACCCCGCAGCCCGACCCCGCAGCCCCCGCACCCCGCCAAGGTCAGCCACGGGGCGGGCCCCGCCGCGTCCCCTCCCCGCGGGACCCCCGGGAGGCCCTGCGGGAAGGGGACCGATCCCGGGGCCCCGGTGCGGCGTCCCGGCTGCGGGAACCCCCCGACATCCCCTCGGGCAAGGAGGGGCTGAGCCCCCGGTCCCCGGGCCCGCTCCCCCTTCCCCGTCCCCATCCCCGTCCCCATCCCGGGGCCGCTGCGGCGCCTCGGGAGAGACAAAGAGGCGGCGGCGGCGGCGGCGGCGGCTCCTCCCGCAGCGGCCCCGGGGATGCGGCGGCCCCGGGATGCGGCGGCCCCGGGGATGCGGCGGCCCCGGGGATGCGGCGGCCCCGGGGATGCGGCGGCCCCGGGGATGCGGCGGCCCCGGGGATGCGGCGGCCCCGGGGATGCGGCGGCCCCGGGGAGGCCGAGGAGGCTCCGAGCCCCAGCGAGGGGGAAACACACGGAGGAGACCCCCGCTCCCCCCCACCCCCGCCCGCAGGCAGCGGCCGCGATGCTCCGGGGGCTGGAAGGACGCGATAATCCCGGGAAGGGCGGGCGGGAGGAGCCCCCCCCCCGGTCCCGCAGCCCCAAGGTGAACGGGCGGGGGGAGCGGCGGCGGCGGGGGCCGGGGATGCGGGCCCGGCGGCGGGGGAAGGGCAGAGCCATCCCGCAGCATCCCCCCCGAGCATCCCCCGCGCATCCCCCGCGCTCACCGGCAGCCGGGCGGGGACAGCGAGTGGAAGGTGGAGAGCGAGAACATCTCGGCGCGATCCGCCATTTTCTCCGGCCGGGGCTGCGCCGGACTGCGGAGCTGCGGGAGAGGGGGGAGAGGCGGGAGGAGCTGCGGGAGCGGCGGGGGAGACGGGGGGAGAGGGAGGGAGGAGCGGGGAGAGGGAGGGAGGAGCTGCGGGGATGAGGGGAGAGGCGGGAGGAGCTGCGGGAACGGCGGGGGAGAGGGAGGAGCGGAGGGGAGATGGAGGGAGGAGCTGCGGGAATGAGGGGAGAGGCGGGAGGAGCTGCGGGAGCGGCGGGGGAGACGGGGGGAGAGGGAAGGAGGAGCTGCGGAGATGGGGGAGAAGGAGGGAGGAGCTGCGGGGATGGGGGAGAGGGAGGGAGGAGCTGCGGGGAATGAGGGGAGAGGCGGGAGGAGCGGGGGGGATGAGGGGAGAGGGGGGAGGAGCTGGGGGAATGAGGGGAGAGGGAGGAGGAGCTGCGGGAACGGCGGGGGAGAGGGAGGAGCGGAGGGGAGATGGAGGGAGGAGCTGCGGGAACGAGGGGAGAGGGAGGAGGAGCTGCGGGAGGCGCGGGGGGAGCTGCGGGAAAAGCGGGGAGAGGGGCGGGAGGAGCGGGGGGAGAGGGAAGGAGGAGCTGCGAGGATGAGGGGAGAGGGAGGAGCCGGGAGGGGCGGGGGCGGAGGGAGGGAGGGAAAGGGAGAGGGAGGGGAGGGGTCTGGGGGCGGGGGTGTGGAGATGGGATCCGTGGGATTGATGGGATGGGATCCATGGGGTGGGGTGGGATGGGAATGGGGAGTGGTCCGGGGGTCTCCAGAGGGGAGAGAGGGAGGGGTCGAGGAGAGACGGGGGAAGGGAAAAGGGGAAGGGAAAAGGGGAAGGGAAAAGGGGAAGGGAAAAGGGGAAGGGAAGGGAAGGGAAGGGAAGGGAAGGGAAGGGAAGGGAAGGGAAGGGAAGGGAAGGGAAGGGAAGGGAAGGGAAGGGAAGGGAAGGGAAGGGAAGGGAAGGGAAGGGAAGGGAAGGGAAGGGAAGGGAAGGGAAGGGAAGGGAAGGGAAGGGAAAGGGGAAGGGAAGGGAAGGGAAGGGAAGGGAAGGGAAGGGAAGGGAAGGGAAGGGAAGGGAAGGGAAGGGAAGGGAAGGGAAGGGAAGGGAAGGGAAGGGAAGGGAAGGGAAGGGAAGGGAAGGGAAGGGAAGGGAAGGGAAGGGAAGGGAAGGGAAGGGAAGGTAAGGTGCGGGAAGGGAAGAGAAGGGAAGGGAGAGCTGGGACTGGGGGGGAGCAGGAAGGGGTCGGATCAGGGGGACAGGGGATCTATAGGGACTGGGGGTCTATAGGGTGCTCAAGGGCTCTATAGGGTGCTCAGGGGCTCTATAGGGTGCTCAAGGGCTCTATAGGGTGCTCAAGGGCTCTATAGGGTGCTCAGGGGCTCTCTAGGGTGCTCAGGGGCTCTATAGGGTGCTCAGGGGCTCTCTAGGGTGCTCAAGGGCTCTATAGGGTGCTCAGGGGCTCTATAGGGTGCTCAAGGGCTCTATAGGGTGCTCAGGGGCTCTATAGGGTGCTCAGGGGCTCTATAGGGGCTCGGGGCTCTCTAGGGGCGGTGAGAGGGGCCGGAGCTGTCCGCGGTGCTGAAGGCGGGAGAGGGGGACAGGGTCTATAGGGGGTCTATAGGGGGTCTATAGGGGGTCTATAGGGGGCCTATAGGGGGGTCTCGAAGCTCTGTAGGGGTGCGGACGGATCTATAGGGGCACTATGGGGTCGGTAAGGGGGGACAGGGGGGGTGGGGGGCTCAGGGGGGCTGTAAAGGGGTCAGGGGCCCTATAGGGGATTAGGGGGGTCTATAGGGGATAGGGGCCCTATGGGAGGCTCTATAGGGAATATGGGGGCCTCTGTTGGGAGTCAGGGGGTCTACAGGGGATCAGGGCTCTATGGGCGGCTCTATAGGGGATCGGGAGCTCTATAGGGGACCGGGGGCTCTATAGGGGATCGGAGCTCAATAGGGGATCCTCCATAGGGGACCGGGGCTCTATAGGGGACCGGGGCTCTATAGGGGATCGGAGCTCTCTCGGGGACCAGGGCTCTATAGGGGATCGGGAGCTCTATAGGGGATCGGGAGCTCTATAGGGGACCGGGGGCTCTATAGGGGATCGGAGCTCGATAGGGGATCCTCCATAGGGGACCGGGGCTCTATAGGGGACCGGGGCTCTATAGGGGATCAGGAGCTCTATAGGGGATCAGGAGCTCTATAGGGGATCGGGGGGGTTTATAGGGGATCGGGAGCTCTATAGGGGATCAGGAGCTCTATAGGGGATCGGGGGGGTTTATAGGGGATCGGGAGCTCTATAGGGGATCAGGAGCTCTATAGGGGACCGGGGCTCTATAGGGGATCGGAGCTCTCTCGGGGACTGGGGGCTCTATAGGGGATCGGGAGCTCTCTCGGGGACCGGGGCTCTATAGGGGATCGGGAGCTCTATAGGGGATCGGGAGCTCTATAGGGGACCGGGGCTCTATAGGGGATCGGGGGGGTTTATAGGGGATCAGGAGCTCTATAGGGGATCAGGAGCTCTATAGGGGATCGGGAGCTCTATAGGGGATCGGAGCTCTCTCGGGGACCGGGGCTCTATAGGGGATCAGGAGCTCTATAGGGGATCAGGGGGGTTTATAGGGGATCGGGAGCTCTATAGGGGACCGGGAGCTCTATAGGGGATCGGGAGCTCTATAGGGGACCGGGGGCTCTATAGGGGATCGGAGCTCGAGAGGGGATCCTCCATAGGGGACCGGGGCTCTATAGGGGACCGGGGCTCTATAGGGGATCGGAGCTCTCTCGGGGACCGGGGTCTCTATAGGGGACCGGGGTCTCTATAGGGGATCGGGAGCTCTCTCGGGGACCGGGGCTCTATAGGGGATCGGGAGCTCTATAGGGGATCGGGAGCTCTATAGGGGATCGGGGGGGTTTATAGGGGATCGGGAGCTCTATAGGGGATCAGGAGCTCTATAGGGGACCGGGGTCTCTATAGGGGACCGGGGCTCTATAGGGGATCGGAGCTCTCTCGGGGACCGGGGCTCTATAGGGGATCAGGAGCTCTATAGGGGATCGGAGCTCTCTCGGGGACCGGGGCTCTCTAGGGGATCAGGAGCTCTCTAGGGGATCGGGGGGGTTTATAGGGGACCGGGTCTCTCTCGGGGACCAGGACTCCATAGGGGCCCGCGCGGGGCCGGCGCTCGGAGCTGTCCGCGGTGCTGAGAGCGGGACCGGCCCCAGCCGGGAGGGGGAGGGGACACCGGGGATGGGGGAGGGGACACCGGGGAGGGGGGAGGGGCAGCAGGGAGGGGCCTGGGCTGGGGGGGGCGGGCAGGGGGGCCCCCAGAGTGCCCCCGTGGGATGGGGGTCCCCCCGTGCCCCCAAATTCCCGCAGGGTCCCCAAATTCCCACAGGATCCCAAATTCCCACAGGATCCCAAATTCCCTCAGGATCCCAAATTCCCACAGGATCCCAAATTCCCTCAGGATCCCAAATTCCCACAGGATCCTCAGTTCCCACAGGGTCCCCAATTCCCGCAGTTTCCACCCAAACATTCCCATCCCAGTCAATCCCAGCATTCCCATCCCAGCATTCCCATCCCAACATTCCCATTCCAATCCCAACATTCCAAACATTCCCATCCCAGCATTCCCATCCCAACATTCCCATCCCAACATTCCCATTCCAATCCCAACATTCCCAACGTTCCCATCCCAACATTCCCATCCCAACATTCCCATTCCAATCCCAACATTCCCAACACTCCCAACATTCCCAACATTCCCATTCCAACATTCTCATCTCAACATTCCCATTCCCATCCCAACATTCCCAACATTCCCATCCCAACATTCCCAACACTCCCAACATTCCCAACATTCCCATTCACCCCCCAACATTCCCATTCCAACATTCCCAACATTCCCAACATTCCCATTCCAACATTCCCAACACTCCCAACATTCCCAACATTCCCATCCCAACATTCCCATTCCATCCATCCCAACATTCCCATTCCCATCCCAACATTCCCCTCCCAACATTCCCATCCCAACATTCCCATTCCCATTCCCTCATCCCAACATTCCCATCCCAACATTCCCATTCCCATCATTCCCATCCCAACATTCCCAACATTCCTATTCCAGCATTCCCAACATTCCCATTCCCATCCCAACATTCCCAACATTCCTATTCCAGCATTCCCAACATTCCCATTCCCATCCCAACATTCCCATCCCAACATTCCCATCCCCATTCCCAATATTCCCAACGTTCCCGACATTCCCATTCTCATCCCAACATTCCCAACACTCCCAACATTCCCAACATTCCCATCCCAACATTCCCAACATTCTCATCCCAACATCCCCAACATTCCCATTCCATCCATCCCAACATTCCCATTCACCTCCCAACATTCCCAACATTCCCATCCCAACATTCCCATCCCAACATTCCCATTCCCATTTCAATCCCGACATTCCCATTCCCTCATCCCAACATTCCCATCCCAACATTCCCATCCCAACATTCCCAACATTCCCATCCCAACATTCCCAACATTCCCAACATTCCCAACATTCCCATCCCAACATTCCCAACATTCCCATCCCAACATTCCCGTTCCCATCATTCCTTCCGGGTTTTGGCCACAGGCGCGGCCCCAGCCGGGATTTGGGGATTCCGGGAGCTCCCCTCATTCCATGGGGAAAACATTCCCTAAAATCCCAGCAGGATCTTCCCAATCCCGGGGATCCATTCCCAGCGGGAATTGCGGCTCCCAGGGATTCCAGAGGTTTTCCTCTCCCTGCTCCTCGGGCATCCCGCTCCGGATGTTCCCGGATTCCCGCCGAGGCCTGAGCGCCTTTTCCATGGAAAAATTCCCAAAAATCCCATCCCAGGCTGGGCCTGGATTTCGAGGCGCTGCCGGAATTCCGTGGGAAGGATTCCAGAATCCCGGAATTCTGGCTGGGAAGGAGCTCAAAGCCCATCCCAAAGATCCCCCGGGATCCAGGAGATTCCCTTGGAAGTTTTCCATTCCCAGCATCCCTGAATTCCGGGCCCGGGGTCGATCCCAAACCTTCGGATCCCGGAAAATGGATCCGTTCCATCCTCCCCGCCTTCCTCATCCCAAGTTTTCCCTCATCCCTCTCATTCCCAGCCGGGCCCTTCCCGAATTCCCAAATCCTGCTCCATCCTCATCCTCATCCAACCTCAGCCCCGAATTCCGGCCCCAAATGGCTGCGAAAAAACCGGGATGGGGTTGGGAAAACCGGGATGGGGCTGGGAAAACTGGGATGAGGCTGGGAAAACTGGGATGAGGCTGGAAAAGATGGGATGGGGCTGGGAAAACCGGGAAAAGCCGGGATGGGGCTGGAAAAGCCTGGGAAAAGCCGGGATGGGGCTGGGAAGTCTTTGGAAAAGCCGGGATGGGGCTGGGAAAATCGGGATGAGGCTGGAAAAGCCGGGATGGGGTTGGAAAAACCAGGAAAGCCGGGATGGGGCTGGGAAAATCGGGACTGGGCTGGAAAAATCGGGATAGGGCTGGAAAATCCTTGGAAAAATCGGGATGGGGCTGGAAAATCCTTGGAAAAATCGGGACGGGGCTGGAAAAATCGGGACTGGGCTGGAAAAATCGGGATGGGGCTGGAAAATCCTTGGAAAAGCCGGGATGGGGATGGAAAAATCGGGATGGGGCTGGAAAATCCTTGGAAAAGCCGGGATGGGGATGGAAAAGCCGGGAAAAACCGGGATGGGGCTGGAAAAATCGGGATGGGGCTGGAAAAGCTTGGAAGGGGCTGGAAAAGTCGGGATGGGGATGGAAAAACCGGGATGGGGCTGGAAAATCCTGGGAAAAGCCGGGATGGGGATGGAAAAGCCGGGATGGGGCTGGGAAAGCCGGGAAAAGCTGGAAAACCTTGGAAGGGGCTGGAAAATCTGGGATGAGGCTGGGAAAATCCTTGGAAAAGCCGGGATGAGGCTGGAAAATCGGGATCAGGCTGGAAAAGCCGGGATGGGGCTGGAAAAGCCAGGAAAGGCCGGGATGGGGTTGGGAAAAGCCGGGATAAGCTGGG
>NC_142204.1:72392393-72416393 GCF_049639895.1 Pseudopodoces humilis | reverse complement strand
TCCCCATCCCCTGGTGGCATTGTCCTGTGTCCTGTGTCCCTGTCCCCTGATCCAGCTGGGATTGTCCCTGTCCCCATCCCTGATCCAACTGGGATTGTCCCTGTCCCCATCCCCTGGTGGCATTGTCCTGTGTCCTGTGTCCCTGTCCCCTGATCCAACTGGGATTGTCCCTGTCCCCATCCCTGCTCGGGTCCCTGGTGGCATTGTCCTGTGTCCTGTGTCCTGTGTCCCCTGATCCAGCTGGGATTGTCCCTGTCCCCATCCCCTGGTGGCATTGTCCTGTGTCCTGTGTCCTGTGTCCCCTGTTCCAGCTGGGATTGTCCCTGTCCCCATCCCCTGGTGGCATTGTCCTGTGTCCTGTGTCCCCTGATCCAGCTGGGATTGTCCCTGTCCCCATCCCCTGGTGGCATTGTCCTGTGTCCTGTGTCCTGTGTCCCCTGTTCTAACTGGGATTGTCCCTGTCCCCATCCCTGATCCAGCTGGGATTGTCCCTGTCCCCATCCCCTGGTGGCATTGTCCTGTGTCCTGTGTCCCTGTCCCCTGATCCAGCTGGGATTGTCCCTGTCCCCATCCCTGATCCAGCTGGGATTGTCCCTGTCCCCATCCCTGATCCAGCTGGGATTGTCCCTGTCCCCATCCCTGCTCGGGTCCCTGGTGGCATTGTCCTGTGTCCTGTGTCCTGTGTCCCCTGTTCTAACTGGGATTGTCCCTTGTCCCTGGGATGTCCATTAGGGATGGGCTGGGGACCTCGGGGACAGACTGGGGACCTTTGGGACGGGCTGGGGACATTTGGGACAGGATGGGGACATTGGGGACAGTCTGGGGACAGGCTAGGGACAGGCTGGGGACCTTTGGGATGGGCTGGGGGATTTGGGGACAGTCTGGGGACATTGGGGACAGTCTGGGGACATTGGGGACAGGCTGGGGACCTCGGGGACAGTCTGGGGACATTGGGGATGGGCTGGGGACCTCGGGGACAGTCTGGGGACAGGCTGGGGACAGTGTGGGGACATTGGGGACAGTCTGGGGATGTTGGGGACAGTCTGGGGACCTTGGGGATGTGCTGGGGACCTTGGGGACAGTGTGGGGACCTTGGGGACAGTGTGGGGACGTCGGGGACAGTCTGGGGACATTGGGGACAGTCTGGGGACATTGGGGACAGGCTGGGGATATTTGGGACAGTGTGGGGACCTTGGGGACAGACTGGGGACGTTGGGGACAGTGTGGGGACCTTGGGGACAGACTGGGGACCTTGGGGACAGTGTGGGGACCTTGGGGATATGCTGGGGACATTGGGGCTGGGCTGGGGACGTTGGGGCTGGGCTGGGGACATTGGGGACAGCGTGGGGACCTTTGGGACGGGATGGGGACATTGGGGACAGTCTGGGGACCTTGGGGACAGACTGGGGACCTTGGGGATGTGCTGGGGACCTTGGGGACAGTGTGGGTACGTTGGGGACAGTGTGGGGACGTTGGGGACAGACTGGGGACCTTGGGGACAGTGTGGGGACCTTGGGGCTGGGCTGGGGACCTTGGGGACAGACTGGGGACGTTGGGGACAGCGTGGGGACATTGGGGACAGTGTGGGCACCTTGGGGACAGTGTGGGGACGTTTGGGACAGCGTGGGGACGTTTAGGACAGTGTGGGGACATTGGGGACAGGCTGGGGACAATGGGGACAGTGTGGGGACATTGGGGACAGACTGGGGACGTTGGGGACAGACTGGGGACCGTGGGACAGTCTGGGGACCTTGGGGACAGTGTGGGGACGTCGGGGACAGTCTGGGGATGTTGGGGACAGTGTGGGGACGTCGGGGACAGCGTGGGGACATTGGGGACAGTGTGGGTACGTCGGGGACAGCGTGGGGACGTCGGGGACAGCGTGGGGACATTGGGGCTGGGCTGGGGACATTGGGGACAGTCTGGGGACCTTGGGGACAGGCTGGGGACATTGGGGACAGTGTGGGGACATTGGGGACAGCGTGGGGACATCGGGGACAGCGTGGGGACATTGGGGACAGCGTGGGGACGTCGGGGACAGCGTGGGGACATTGGGGACAGTGTGGGTACGTTGGGGACAGTGTGGGGACATTGGGGACAGTCTGGGGACCTTGGGGACAGTGTGGGGACATTGGGGCTGGGCTGGGGATGTTGGGGACAGTCTGGGGACCTTGGGGACAGACTGGGGACCTTGGGGACAGTGTGGGGACGTCGGGGACAGTCTGGGGATGTCGGGGACAGCGTGGGGACGTCGGGGACAGTCTGGGGACATTGGGGACAGTGTGGGGACATTGGGGACAGTCTGGGGACATTGGGGACAGGCTGGGGACCTTGGGGACAGCGTGGGGACATCGGGGACAGCGTGGGGACACTTCCCTGCGCGCATTCCCGCAGCCGGAGGGGCGAGGTGCTGGCGAGCCGGCGGGATTTCCGCATGAACACCTGCACCCTGCACGGCTCCGGAACCTTCCTGCTGGAGCTGGCCCGGCTGTCCCCGAGCCACCTGCGGGAGCAGCGCCTGGGGACACTCCCAGGTACCGGGGGGCTCTGCGCTGGCACCTGCCCGCTGGCACTGCCCCGTGTCACCGTGTCACCGTGTCACCGTGTCACTGTGTGCTGTGTCACTGTGTCAGTGTGTGCTGTGTCATTGTGTCACCGTGTCAGTGTGTGCTGTGTCACCGTGTCACCGTGTCAGTGTGTCACTGTGTCAGTGTGTGCTGTGTCATTGTGTTATTGTGTCAGTGTGTCACCGTGTCATTGTGTCAGTGTGTCATTGTGTCAGTGTGTGCTGTGTCATTGTGTCATTGTGTCACCGTGTCATTGTGTCACCGTGTCATTGTGTCAGTGTGTGCTGTGTCATTGTGTCATTGTGTCACCGTGTCATTGTGTCACTGTGTCACTGTGTCACCGTGTCATTGTGTCCTGTGTCATTGTGTCATTGTGTCACCGTGTCAGTGTGTGCTGTGTCATTGTGTTATTGTGTCACCGTGTCACTGTGTCACTGTGTCATTGTGTCATTGTGTGCTGTGTCATTGTGTTATTGTGTCACTGTGTCACTGTGTCACTGTGTCATTGTGTCACTGTGTGCTGTGTCATTGTGTTATTGTGTCATTGTGTCACCGTGTCATTGTGTGCTGTGTCATTGTGTCACCGTGTCATTGTGTCATTGTGTCACTGTGTCATTGTGTCAGTGTGTCATTGTGTTATTGTGTCATTGTGTCACCGTGTCATTGTGTCACTGTGTGCTGTGTCATTGTGTGCTGTGTCATTGTGTCACTGTGTCACTGTGTCACTGTGTCCTGTGTCACTGTGTCACTGTGTGCTGTGTCACTGCGTCACTCTGTCCTGTGTCATTGTGTCACTGTGTCATTGTGTCACTGTGTCACTGTGTCATTGTGTCACTGTGTGCTGTGTCACCGTGTCACTCTATCACCGTGTCACTCTGTCACCGTGTCACTCTGTCACTCTGTCACCGTGTCACCATGTCACCGTGTCACCGCAGAGCCAGCAGGACCCGGCCACCAGCAGCCACCGAGCGCCAGCGCGTCACCTGTGAGGGCACTGAGCTTCTCCCAGGAGCCAGGTGAGGGTGACAGGAGGGGTGACAGCTGCCCAGGTGAGGGGTGACAGGAGGGGTGACAGCTGCCCAGGTGAGGGGTGACAGGAGGGGTGACACCTGCCCAGGTGAGGGGTGACAGGAGGGGTGACAGCTGCCCAGGTGAGGGGTGACAGGAGGGGTGACAGCTGTCCAGGTGAGAGTGACACCTGTCCAGGTGAGGGGTGACAGGAGGGGTGACAGCTGCCCAGGTGAGGGGTGACACCTGTCCAGGTGAGGGGTGACAGGAGCAGATTTAATGAGTTCCCTGGAGGGATTTAATGAATTCCCTGAGGATTTGATGTCCCTGTGGATTTGATGATGTCCCCGTGGATTTAATGAATTCCCTGGATGGATTTAATGATGTCCCCGTGGGTTTGATGTCCCTTTAACGATGTCCCCCTGGACTTGATGTCCCTTTAATGATGTCCCCGTGGATTTAACGATGTCCCCCTGGATTTGCTGTCCCCATGGATTTGCTGTCCCCCTGGATTCGATGTCCCTTTAACGATGTCCCCCTGGATTTGCTGTCCCCATGGATTTAACGATGTCCCCCTGGATTTGCTGTCCCCATGGATTTGATGTCCCTTTAATGATGTCCCCCTGGATTTAATGATGTCCCCATGGATTTAACGATGTCCCCGTGGATTTGATGTCCCCATGGATTTGATGTCCCTTTGATGATGTCCCCATGGGTTTGATGTCCCTTTAATGATGTCCCCATGGATTTGACGATGTCCCCCTGGATTTGCTGTCCCCCTGGATTTGATGTCCCTTTAACGATGTCCCCCTGGATTTAACGATGTCCCCATGGATTTGATGTCCCTTTAATGATGTCCCCATGGATTTAATGATGTCCCCATGGATTTAACGATGTCCCCCTGGATTTGACGATGTCCCCCTGGATTTGACGATGTCCCCCTGGATTTAACGATGTCCCCCTGGATTTGACGATGTCCCCCTGGATTTGACGATGTCCCCCTGGATTTAACGATGTCCCCATGGATTTAACGATGTCCCCCTGGATTTAACGATGTCCCCCTGGATTTGACGATGTCCCCTGGATTTGATGTCCCCCTGGATTTGCTGTCCCTTTAATGATGTCCCCCTGGATTTAACGATGTCCCCCTGGATTTAACGATGTCCCCCTGGATTTAATGATGTCCCCCTGGATTTGACGATGTCCCCCTGGATTTGACGATGTCCCCCTGGATTTAACGATGTCCCCCTGGATTTGCTGTCCCTTTGATGATGTCCCCCTGGATTTAACGATGTCCCCCTGGATTTAACGATGTCCCCCTGGATTTAACGATGTCCCCCTGGATTTAACGATGTCCCCCTGGATTTAAAGATGTCCCCATGGATTTAACGATGTCCCCCTGGATTTGCTGTCCCCCTGGATTTGCTGTCCCCGTGGATTTAACGATGTCCCCCTGGATTTAACGATGTCCCCATGGATTTAACGATGTCCCCCTGGATTTGCTGTCCCTTTAATGATGTCCCCCTGGATTTAACGATGTCCCCATGGATTTGCTGTCCCCCTGGATTTGACGATGTCCCCCTGGCTGTGGCTCTCGGGCCCAGGGCAGTGCTGGCGTCTCTCGGATTTGGGATTTTCCAGCCCCAGCAGCTCCCTCATTCCCCTCATTTCCCTCTGCTGCCCTTGGCCCCGGCAGGAGACGCTCCCGGGGGGTTCCTGGGGTGACAGGGTGGGAATGGGGGGGTTCTGGAAGCTTCTCCAGCCCCGTTCCGTTCCCACCCCCGCAGGGGCTGCGGGCTCTGACGGTGACGACGCTCCCGAGGCCCCGGGGGACGACATGGAAGTGACTCCGGTCCCCAGCGAGCACATCGAGGCTCAGAGGGTCTGTGTGGGGCTGGGGGGATCCCTGTGCCCTTCCCTGGATCCCCAGATCCCTTCCCTGGGTCCCCAAATCCATCCCTGGATCCCCAAATCCATCCCTGGATCCCCAAATCCATCCCTGGATCCCCAAATCCTTCCCTGGATCCCTGTGCCCTTCCCTGGATCCCCAAATCCTTCCCTGGATCCCCAAATCCTTCCCTGGATCCCCAAATCCATCCCTGGGTCCCCAAATCCATCCCTGGGTCCCCAAATCCCTTCCCTGGATCCCCAAATCCATCCCTGGGTCCCCAAATCCCATCCCTGGGTCCCCAAATCCATCCCTGGATCCCCAAATCCTTCCCTGGATCCCCAAATCCATCCCTGGGTCCCCAAATCCCTTCCCTGGATCCCCAAATCCATCCCTGGATCCCCAAATCCCTTCCCTGGATCCCCAAATCCATCCCTGGATCCCCAAATCCCATCCCTGGATCCCCCAATCCCCTGACTGGATCCCCCGATCCCCCGACTGGGTCCCCCGATCCCCTGACTGGATTCCCCTGATCCCTTCCCTGGATCTCCCAATCCCTCCCTGGATCCCCCAATCCCTGACTGGATCACCAGATCCCTTCACTTGATCCCCAGGTCCCTCCCTGGGTCCCCAGATCCCCTCCCTGGATCCCCAAATACATCCCTGGATCCCTGTGCCCTTCACGGGATCCCCCCGATCCCCTGACTGGATCCCCCCGATCCCTGACTGGATCCCCCTGATCCCTGACTGGACACCCCCCCATCCCCTGACTGGATTCCCCGATCCCTGACTGGATCCCCCCAATCCCTGACTGGATCCCCCGATCCCTGACTGGATTCCCCGATCCCCTGACTGGATCCCCCCGGTCCCTGAGTGGACCCCCCGATCCCTGAGTGGGTCCCCCCCGATCCCTGAGTGGATCCCCCGATCCCTGAGTGGATCCCCCCGATCCCTGAGTGGATCCCCCCGATCCCTGAGTGGACCCCCCCGATCCCTGAGTGGATCCCCCCGATCCCTGAGTGGATCCCCCCGATCCCTGAGTGGATTCCCCCGATCCCTGAGTGGATCCCCCGATCCCTCACTGCCCCTCTCGCTGTCCCAGAGCTCCCCCCGGATCCGGGGCTGTGTCCTGAGGGAGAGATTCCCCAGCCAGGAGCCCCAAACACACGGCCAGGTAAGGGGGGCCCTGGAACCGGGGGATCCCAGATCTGAACTGGGGATCCCAGATCTGAACTGGGGATCCCAAATCCAACCTGGGGATCCCAAATCCAACCTGGGGATCCCAGATCCAGCCTGGGGATCCCAGATCTGAACTGGGGATCCCAGATCTGAACCAGGGGGATCCCAAATCCAACCTGGGGATCCCAAATCTGACCTGGGGATCCCAGATCCAACCTGGGGATCCCAGATCTGAACCAGGGGGATCCCAAATCCAACCTGGGGATCCCAGATCTCAACTGGGGGATCCCAAATCTGACCTGGGGATCCCAAATCCAACCTGGGGATCCCAAATCCGAACTGGGGATCCCAAATCCAACCTGGGGATCCCAGATCCAGCCTGGGGATCCCAGATCCAACCTGGGGATCCCAAATCTGACCTGGGGATCCCAGATCTGAACTGGGGGGATCCCAGATCTGAACCGGGGGATCCCAAATCCAACCTGGGGGATCCCAGATCCAACCTGGGGGATCCCAGATCCAGCCTGGGGATCCCAGATCCAGCCTGGGGATCCCAGATCTGAACTGGGGGATTCCAGATCTGCACTGGGGGGATCCCAAATCCAACCTGGGGATCCCAGAAGGATCAGGGAGATCCCAGAAGGATCAGGGGGATCCCAGATGGATCAGGGGGATCCCAAACAAGATCAGGGGGATCCCAAACAAGATCAGGGAGATCCCAGAAGGATCAGGGGGATCCCAGAAGGATCAGGGGGATCCCAGATGGATCAGGGGGATCCCAGAAGGATCAGGGAGATCCCAGATGGGATCAGGGAGATCCCAGATGGGATCAGGGGGATCCCAGGATGGATCAGGGGGATCCCAGAAGGGATCAGGGGGATCCCAGACGGGATCAGGGGGATCCCAGAAGGATCAGGGGGATCCCAAACAAGATCAGGGGGATCCCAGAAGGATCAGGGGGATCCCAGACGGGATCAGGGAGATCCCAGAAGGATCAGGGGGATCCCAGAAGGATCAGGGGGATCCCAGAAGGGATCAGGGGGATCCCAGACGGGATCAGGGGGATCCCAGAAGGATCAGGGGGATCCCAGAAGGGTCAGGGGGATCCCAAATGGATCAGGGGGATCCCAGAAGGGATCAGGGAGATCCCAAATGGATCAGGGGGATCCCAGAAGGATCAGGGAGATCCCAGATGGATCAGGGAGATCCCAGAAGGGATCAGGGGGATCCCAGAAGGATCAGGGGGATCCCAGAAGGATCAGGGAGATCCCAGATGGATCAGGGGGATCCCAGATGGATCAGGGGGATCCCAGAAGGGATCAGGGGGATCCCAGAAGGGATCAGGGGGATCCCAGAAGGATCAGGGGGATCCCAGAAGGGATCAGGGGGATCCCAGACGGATCAGGGAGATCCCAGAGGGATCAGGGGGATCCCAGAAGGATCAGGGGGATCCCAGAAGGGCCCCCCGGTGCCCCCAGCCCCTCTCCCTGTGGCAGGAGGAGCCGAGCCCGTGGCAGAGCCTGGATCCCTTCGGAGACTCCGAGGAGAAACCCTTCAGGAGAGGTACGGGGGGATGGGGGAGCTGGGGACAGCTCGGGGGTCCCTCGGTGTCCCCAGACCCCCACAGGGACATCCCTGTCCCCTCCCTGGACACCCCCAGGTGTCCCTGTCCCCTCCCTGGACATCTCCAGGTGTCCCTGTCCCCACACTGATCACCCCCATCCCTGGTGTCCCCCCAGGTGTCCCTGTCCCCACCCTGGTGTCCCCTCAGGTGTCCCTCCAGGTGTCCCTGTCCCCACCCCGGTGTCACCCCCAGGTGTCCCCCAGGTGTCCCCCAGGTGTCCCCACCCCAGGTGTCCCCACCCCAGGTGTCCCCCAGGTGTCCCCACCCCAGGTGTCCCCACCCCAGGTGTCCCCCAGGTGTCCCCCAGGTGTCCCCCAGGTGTCCCCCAGTTGTCCCCATCCCAGGTGTCCCCACCCCGGTGTCCCCACGCCAGTGTCCCCGTGCCGGTGTCCCCCAGGTGTCCCCCAGGTGTCCCCGTGCCGGTGTCCCCACCCCGGTGTCCCCGTGCCGGTGTCCCCCAGGTGTCCCCACCCCAGGTGTCCCCCAGGTGTCCCCACGCCAGTGTCCCCGTGCCAGTGTCCCCCCAGGTGTCCCCCAGGTGTCCCCCAGGTGTCCCCACCCCAGGTGTCCCCCAGGTGTCCCCCAGGTGTCCCCATCCCAGGTGTCCCCACCCCGGTGTCCCCACGCCAGTGTCCCCGTGCCGGTGTCCCCCAGGTGTCCCCACCCAGGTGTCCCCACCCCGGTGTCCCCCAGGTGTCCCCACCCCAGGTGTCCCCCAGGTGTCCCCCAGGTGTCCCCACCCCAGGTGTCCCCCAGGTGTCCCCCAGTGTCCCCGTGCCGGTGTCCCCCAGGGAGGCCGTTCCTGCTGCCCCACGGCCTGCAGGCCCCGCTGGGGGGCAAGAGGAAGAGGAGGGTCCCGAGGAAGCTGCAGGATTTCACCCAGTGGTTCTCCGCACTCTGTGAGTGACGCCCGGCGGGACCCGGACCCCAGAGGATCCCAGAGGATCCCAGAGGATCCCAGAGGATCCCAAAGGACCCCAGAGGATCCCAAAGGATCCCAGAGGATCCCAGAGGATCCCAGAATACCCCAGAGGATCTCAGAGGATCCCAGAGGATCTCAGAGGATCCCAGAATACCCCAGAGGATCCCAGAGGATCCCAGAATATCCCAGAGGATCCCAAAGGATCCCAGACGATCTCAGAGGATCCCAGAGGATCCCAGAGGATCTCAGAGGATCCCAGAGGATCCCAGAGGATCCCAGAGGACCCCAAAGGATCCCAGAGGATCCCAGAGGACCCCAAAGGATCCCAGAGGATCCCAGAGGATCCCAGAGGACCCCAGAGGATCCCAGAGGATCCCAGAGGATCTCAGAGGATCCCAAAGGATCCCAGAGGATCCCAGAATATCCCAGAGGACCCCAGAGGGTCCCAGAGGATCCCAGAGGACCCCAGAGGACCCCAGAGGATCCCAGAGGATCCCAGAGGACCCCAGAGGATCCCAAAGGACCCCAAAGGATCCCAGAGGATCTCAGAGGATCCCAGAGGATCCCAGAGGACCTCAGAGGATCCCAAAGGACCCCAGAGGATCTCAGAGGATCCCAAAGGATCCCAGAGGATCCCAGAATATCCCAGAGGACCCCAGAGGGTCCCAGAGGATCCCAGAGGACCCCAGAGGACCCCAAAGGATCCCAGAGGACCCCAGAGGATCCCAAAGGATCCCAGAGGACCCCAGAGGGTCCCAAAGGATCCCAGAGGATCCCAGAGGATCCCTGCCCCCCCGGGGGGGCTCCCGGGGCTTTTCCAGCCCGGAGGAGCCCCTGGAATTTGATCGGGATGGGATCTGCTCCCCACAGACAGCGGCGTCACCCCGGGCCACAGGGGCAGGAGGAGGGGTCCCACCTTCGCAGGTGAGGGGGGCACGGGGACCCCTGGGGGGCACCGGGGCACTGCTGGGGGACAGGGACAGGGATGGGGACAGGGACAGGGATGGGGACGGGGACAGGGACAGGGACAGGGACAGGGACAGGGACAGGGACAGGGACGGGGACAGGGACAGGGACAGGGACAGGGACAGGGACAGGGACAGGGACAGGGATGGGGACAGGGACAGGGACAGGGACAGGGATGGGGACAGGGACAGGGACAGGGACAGGGACAGGGACAGGGATGGGGATGGGGACAGGGACAGGGATGGGGACAGGGATGGGGACAGGGACAGGGGATGGGGACAGGGACACGGGACAGGGACAGGGACAGGGACACTGCAGTGGGACAGGGACAGGGACACTGCAATGGGGCAGGGACAGGGACAGGGACACTGCAGTGGGACAGGGACGGGACAGGGACAGGGATGGGGACAGGGACAGGGACAGGGACAGGGATGGGGACAGGGACAGGGACAGGGACAGGGACAGGGACAGGGATGGGGATGGGGACAGGGACAGGGATGGGGACAGGGATGGGGACAGGGACAGGGGATGGGGACAGGGACACGGGACAGGGACAGGGACAGGGACACTGCAGTGGGACAGGGACAGGGACACTGCAATGGGGCAGGGACAGGGACAGGGACACTGCAGTGGGACAGGGACGGGACAGGGACAGGGATGGGGACAGGGACACGGGACAGGGACAGGGACACTGCAGTGGGACACGGGACAGGGGCAGGGACACTGCTGTGGGACAGGGACAGGGACAGGGACAGGGACAGGGACACTCCTGGGGGCACTGCTGGGGGCACTGGGACACTGCTGTGGGACAGGGACAGGGACAGGGGCAGGGACACTGCTGTGGGACAGGGACACGTTCCCACTCCTGGGGGGCACCGGGGTCCTGCAGTGGGGCAGGGAGGGAGGACACCCCAAAACTGGGGGGACACAGCTCCTGCAAAGGGAACAGCACCCAAAAGGTGTCCCCAGGGGGATCAGGGTGTCCCCAGGGGGATCAGGGTGTCCCCAGGGGGGTTTGGGGTGTCCCCAGGGGGATCAGGGTGTCCCCAGGGGGGTTTGGGGTGTCCCAGGGTGTCCCAGGAGGGTTTAGGGTGTCCCCAGGGGGGTTTGGGGTGTCCCCAGGAGGGTTTGGGGTGTCCCCAGGGGATCAGGGTGTCCCCAGGGGGGTTTGGGGTGTCCCCAGGAGGGTTTGGGGTGTCCCCAGGGGATCAGGGTGTCCCCAGGGGGGTTTGGGGTGTCCCAGGGTGTCCCCAGGAGGGGTTTGGGGTGTCCCCAGGAGGGTTTGGGGTGTCCCAGGAGGGTTTGGGGTGTCCCCAGGGGGGTTTGGGGTGTCCCCAGGGGGGTTTGGGGTGTCCCAGGAGGGTTTGGGGTGTCCCAGGGTGTCCCAGGAGGGGTTTGGGGTGTCCCAGGGTGTCCTAGGCAGGTTTGGGGTGTCCCCAGGGAGATCAGGGTGTCCCCAGGTGGGTTTGGGGTGTCCCAGGGTGTCCCCAGGCAGGTTTGGGGTCTCCCCAGGGGGGTCTGGGGTGTCCCCAGGAGGGTCTGGGGTGTCCCCAGGTGGGTTTGGGGTGTCCCCAGGAGGGTCTGGGGTGTCCCAGGAGGGTTTGGGGTGTCCCAGGGTGTCCCCAGGGTGTCCCCAGGGTGTCCCCAGGGCACAGGGATGGCTGGGGAGGGGGTGTCTGTGTTTTGGGGGGCACAGAGGGGTCACCCCACACCCCCAGACCTGGAGGCGCTCTACTGGCGGCACTTCAAGGAGAGGATGGCGGCGCACAGGAAGCTCCGGGGCCGGGGGGTGAGCGGGGGCTGAACTGGGGGGGCTCTGGGGGGCTCTGGGGGGGCTCTGGGGGGCTCCTGCACCCCCTTTCCCACGCTCTGGGGGTCTCAGGGGTGTTCAGGGGGGTCTCAGAGGGGCTCAGGGGGTCCCAGGGGGTCTCAGGGGGTCTCAGGGGGGTCCCAGGGGGTCTCAGGGGGTCACAGAGGGGTCTCAGGGGGTCCCAGGGGGTCTCAGGGGGGTCCCAGGGGGTCTCAGGGGGTCCCAGGGGGTCTCAGGGGGGTCTCAGGGGGTCTCAGGGGGGTCTCAGGGGGGCTCTGGGGGTGTTCAGGGGGTCTCATGGGGGGCTCTGGGGGTCTCAGGGGGGTCCCAGGGGGTCTCAGAGGGTCTCAGGGGGGTCTCAGGGGGGTCTCAGGTGTGTTCAGGGGGGCTCAGGGGGGGCTCAGGGGGGCTCAGGGGGTCTCAGGGGGTCTCGGGGGGGCCCCAGGGGGGTCCCAGGGGGTCTCAGGGGGGTCCCAGGGGGTCTCAGGGGGTCCCAGGCGGTCTCAGGGGGTCCCAGGGGGTCCCAGGGGGCCTCAGGGGGTCCCAGGGGGGCCCAGGGGGTCCCAGGGGGGTCCCAGGGGGTCTCAGGGGGGTCCCAGGGGGACCCAGGGGGTCTCAGGGGGTCCCAGGGGGTCCCAGGGGGTCTCAGGGCTGTTCCCCCCCAGGAGCCGCAGCAGGAACGGGAGCGCGGGGCCGACAGTGAGGAAGAGGAAGGTGCTGGAACCCCGAACCCCCCAAATCCCCCCTGCCCAGGGGAGCCTTTCCTCCCCTCCTGGGGGTCTGGGGGGGCACCCTGGAGGGTGGGGGGTCCCAGGGGACACTGAGGGGGTCCCAGGGGACACACAGGGGGTGTCCGAGGGGGTCCCAGGGTGTCCCAGGGGTCTCAGGGGGTGTCCCAGGGGTCTCTGGGGAGGTCCCAGGGGGTCCCAGGGGCTCTGGGGGGGTCCCAGGGGTCTCCCAGGGGTCCCAGGGGTCTCTGGGGGTGTCCCAGGGGTCTCTTGAGGGGTCCCAGTGGGTCCCAGGGGTCTCTGGGGGGGTCCCAGAGGGTCCCAGGGTGTCCCAAGGGTCTCTGGGGAGGTCCCAGGGGGTCCCAGGGGTCTCTGGGGAGGTCCCAGGGGTCCCAGGGGTCTCAGGGGTGTCCCAGAGGGTCCCAGGGTGTCCCAAGGGTCTCTGGGGAGGTCCCAGGGTGTCCCAAGGGTCTCTGGGGAGGTCCCAGGGGGTCCCAGGGGTCTCTGGGGGGTCCCAGGGGGTCCCAGGGGTCTCTGGGGGGGTCCCAGGGGTCTCTGGGCGTGTCCCAGAGGGTCCCAGGGGGTCCCAGGGGTCTCTGGGGAGGTCCCAGGGGGTCCCAGGGGTCTCTGGGGGGGTCCCAGGGGTCCCAGGGTGCTGTTCCCCCCCCAGGTGAGGATTTTGGGGCGCTGCAGGAGGTGCAGCCCGAGGAGCCGGAGGAGCCGGGGGAAGGAGCTCTGGGTGAGGGTCCCGAACTGACCCCCCCCCCCGAATTCCCCTCCCCCACTGTCCCCGAGGGTCCCCTGTGTCCCCCGGGGGGGGGGGGGGGGGGCTGGGTGCTGTCCCCTCCCCCACGGTGACCCCCCCGTTCCCACAGACCCCCCCGAACCCGGATACGAGGAGCTGGTGCGCAGGAACGTGGTGGGTGTGACGGGCTGGGGTCCCCAGGGGGGGCTGGGGGGTCCCCAGGGGGTCCCCAGGGGGATCAGGGTGTCACCAGGGTGTCACCAGGGGGGGTTTAGGGTGTCCCCAGGTGGGTTTGGGGTGTCCCAGGTGGGTTTGGGGGGTCCCCAGGTGGGTTTGGGGGGTCCCCAGGGTGTCCCCAGGGGGGTTTGGAGGGTCCCCAGGTGGGTTTGGGGTGTCCCAGGTGGGTTTGGGGGGTCCCCAGGGGGATCAGGGTGTCCCCAGGTGGGGTGGGAGTGCCCCACGGGGGGTGGGGTGTACCCAGGCTGTTCCCAGTGTGTCCCCAGTGTCCCCCCACTGTCCCCATTATCCCCAGTGTCCCCAGTGTCCCCAGTGTCCCAGTGTCCCCATTATCCCCAGTGTCCCCAGTGTCCCCCAGTGTCCCCAGTGTCCCCAGTGTCTCCCAGTGTCCCCATTATCCCCATTATCCCCAGTGTCCCCAGTGTCCCCAGTGTCCCCATTATCCCCAGTGTCCCCAGTGTCCCCATTATCCCCAGTGTCCCCAGTGTCCCCAGTGTCCCCAGTGTCCCCAGTGTCCCCATTATCCCCAGTGTCCCCAGTGTCCCAGTGTCCCCAGTGTCCCCAGTGCCCCCAGTGTCCCCAGTGTCCCCATTATCCCCAGTGTCCCCATTATCCCCAGTGTCCCCAGTGTCCCCAGTGTCCCCAGTGTCCCCATTGTCCCCATTATCCCCATTGTCCCGTGTCCCCAGTGTCCCCAGTGTCCCCTCGCTGTCCCCAGTGTCCCCAGTGTCCCCAGTGTCCCCTCGCTGTCCCCAGTGTCCCCAGTGTCCCCAGTGTCCCCTCGCTGTCCCCAGTGTTCCCAGTGTCCCCAGTGTCCCCAGTGTCCCCAGTGTCCCCTCGCTGTCCCCAGTGTCCCCAGTGTCCCCAGTGTCCCCCCATTAACCCCAGTGTCCCCAGTGTCCCCCCATTATCCCCAGTGTCCCCCAGTGTCCCCAGTGTCCCCCAGTGTCCCCAGTGTCCCCAGTGTCCCCAGTGTCCCCCCATTATCCCCAGTGTCCCCAGTGTCCCCAGTGTCCCCAGTGTCCCCATTATCCCCATTGTCCCGTGTCCCCAGTGTCCCAGTGTCCCCATTATCCCCAGTGTCCCTATTGTCCCCATTATCCCCAGTGTCCCCAGTGTCCCCATTATCCCCAGTGTCCCCAGTGTCCCCCCATTATCCCCAGTGTGTCCCCAGTGTCCCCAGTGTCCCCAGTGTCCCCAGTGTCCCCAGTGTCCCCTCGCTGTCCCCAGTGTCCCCAGTGTCCCCTCGCTGTCCCCAGGAGCTGTTCATGGCCAGCTCTCAGAAGTTCGCTCAGGAGTCAGAGCTGTCCCAGCGCATCCGGCTGTGGGAGGAGCGCGTGGAGCCGCTGCTGCAGGAGCAGGCAGGGACCCCCGGGACCCCCGGGGTGGGCAGGGGCTGACCCCGGGACCCCCGGGACCCCTGGGATGGGCTGGGACCCCCGGGATGGGCAGGGGCTGACCCCGGGACCCCCGGGACCCCCGGGATGGGCTGGGACCCCCGGGATGGGCTGGGACCCCCGGGACCCCTGGGATGGGCAGGGGCTGACCCTGGGACCCCCGGGACAGGCAAGGACTGACCCTGGGACCCCCGGGACCCCCGGGATGGGCAGGGGCTGCCGGTGCCCTGCTCACACCTGAACACCCCTGAGCCCCCCCTGAGCCCCCCCAGAGCCCCCCTGCCCCTCTCTCTGCACCCCAGAGACCCCTGCCCACCCCACAGCCCCCACACCTGCAGGAGTGCACTGACCAGTGGCACTCACTGACCCCTCCCTGACCCCTCAGTGACCCCAGTGACCCCAGTGACCCCAGTGACCCCTCAGTGACCCCAGTGACCCCTCAGTGACCCCTCAGTGACCCCAGTGACCCCTCAGTGTCCCCAGTGACCCCTCAGTGACCCCTCAGTGACCCCAGTGACCCCTCAGTGACCCCTCAGTGACCCCAGTGACCCCTCAGTGTCCCCAGTGACCCCTCAGTGACCCCTCAGTGTCCCCAGTGACCCCTCAGTGTCCCCAGTGACCCCTCAGTGACCCCAGTGACCCCTCAGTGTCCCCAGTGACCCCTCAGTGACCCCACTGACCCCTCACTGACCCCTCACTGACCCCTCAGTGACCCCAGTGACCCCTCAGTGACCCCTCAGTGACCCCAGTGACCCCTCAGTGTCCCCAGTGACCCCTCAGTGTCCCCTGTCCCCCCAGGAGAGCCGTGTCCCGTTCGATGTCCGAGCCTACGGCCTGGCGCTGACCGCTGACCCCTCAGTGACCCCAGTGACCCCTCAGTGACCCCTCAGTGACCCCTCAGTGTCCCCTGTGTCCCCAGGAGAGCCGTGTCCCGTTCGATGTCCGAGCCTACGGCCTGGCGCTGACCGCTGACCATCACTGACCCCTCAGTGACCCCTCAGTGTCCCCAGTGACCCCTCAGTGACCCCAGTGACCCCTCAGTGACCCCAGTGACCCCAGTGACCCCTCAGTGTCCCCAGTGACCCCTCACTGACCCCTCAGTGTCCCCAGTGACCCCTCAGTGACCCCTCAGTGTCCCCAGTGACCCCTCAGTGTCCCCAGTGACCCCTCAGTGACCCCAGTGACCCCTCAGTGACCCCTCAGTGACCCCAGTGACCCCTCAGTGACCCCAGTGACCCCTCAGTGACCCCAGTGACCCCTCAGTGACCCCTCAGTGTCCCCTGTGTCCCCAGGAGAGCCGTGTCCCGTTCGATGTCCGAGCCTACGGCCTGGCGCTGACCGCTGACCATCACTGACCCCTCAGTGACCCCTCACTGACCCCTCAGTGACCCCAGTGACCCCTCAGTGTCCCCTGTGTCCCCAGGAGAGCCGTGTCCCGTTCGATGTCCGAGCCTACGGCCTGGCGCTGACCGCTCGCTGTTCGTCCCCCGGCCGCTGGCGCTCTCTGGCCAGCCTGGTGGCCGGGCAGCCCCCGTTCGAGGTGTGCCGTTACCTGCTGGCCTCCCTGCAGCTGGTAAGGCTTTTGGGGGGCTCCGGGGGGGGGTCTCGGGGGTCTCCAGGACCCCCCAGGCCACCCCCGGTGCCGTCCCCAGGCCAACGACGCCGAGGTGGAGCTGGCGCAGGACGCGGGGCTGGAGGCGGCGCTGGACACGGCGCGGCTGCGGCCGCTCCCGGCCCGGCCGGCCCACGAGCGCTTCCAGAACTTTCTGCTGCCCTCCCAGAGCCAGCCCGGCCCCCAGTGACAGCCCCCTCCCCAAATAAACACCCCCCAGCCCCCCATGGCTGGGCGAAGGAAAAGCCTCTTCTGTGGGGAGGGGGCTGGGGGGGGGGTCACTTCAGGAGCCTGAACGGGGACCCCCAGTGTGGGGAGGGGGCTGGGGGGGCTACAGTGGCTGGGAGGGGGCTGGGGGCTGCAGGGGGATTGTGGGGAGGGGGCTGGAGGTCACTTCAGGAGCCTGAATGGGGACCCCCAGTGTGGGGAGGGGTCTGGGGGGGCTACAGGGGCTGGGAGGGGTCTGGGGGGGTCATGTCAGGAGCCTGAATGGGGACCCCCAGCCGTGGGGAGGGGTCTGGGGGGCTGCAGGGGCTGGGAGGGGGCTGGGGGCTGCAGGGGGATTGTGGGGAGGGGTCTGGGGGGGTCACTTCAGGAGCCTGAACGGGGACCCCTGCCCGTGGGGAGGGGTCTGGGGGCTGCAGGGGGATTGTGGGGAGGGGGCTGGAGGTCACTTCAGGAGCCTGAATGGGGACCCCCAGTGCGGGGAGGGGTCTGGGGGGCTGCAGGAGGATTGTGGGGAGGGGGCTGGGGGTCTTCAGGGGGTCTGGGGGGGTCACTTCAGGAGCCTGAATGGGGACCCCCAGCCGTGGGGAGGGGTCTGGGGGGCTGCAGGGGGTCTGGGGGGGTCATGTCAGGAGCCTGAATGGGGACCCCCAGTGTGGGGAGGGGTCTGGGGGTCTGGGAGGGGGCTGGGGGCTGAAGGGGGTCTGGGGGGGGTCACTTCAGGAACCTGCATGGGGACCCCCGCCCGTGGGGAGGGGGCTGGGGGCTGGGAGGGGGCTGGGGGGGTCACTTCAGGTACTTGCACAGGGACCCCCACCTGTGGGGAAGGGTCTAGGGGTCTTCAGGGGGTCTGGGGGTCACTTCAGGTACCTGAACAGGGACCCCCGCCCGTGGGGAGGGGGCTGGGGGGTCACTTCAGGCACCTGAATGGGGACCCCTGCCCCATGGGACACTCCTGGGGGTCCCTCCACCCCCCACAGGACACACCTGGGGGGCTCTGGGGGCTGCCAGGTGTCCCCACCCCCCCACAAGTGACACACCTGGGGGGCTCTCAGGTGTCCCCACCCCCCTAAATGACACACCTGGGTGGCTCTCAGGTGTCCCCACCCCCCTAAGTGACACCTCTGGGGGTCTCTCAGGTGTCCCCACCCCCTTAAATGACACCCCTGGGGTACTGCCAGGTGTCCCCACCCCCGTAAGTGACACCCCTGGGGGTCTCTCAGGTGTCCCCACCCCCCTAAGTGACACCCCTGAGGTCCTGCCAGGTGTCCCCACCCCCCTAAGTGACACCCCTGGGTGGCTCTCAGGTGTCCCCACCCCCCTAAGTGACACACCTGGGTGGCTCTCAGGTGTCCCCACCCCCCTAAGTGACACCCCCGGGGGCACTGGGGGCTCTCAGGGCTCTCTCCCACCCCCCTAAAGTGACACCCCTGGGTGGCTCTCAGGTGTCCCCACCCCCCCAATCTCCCCCCCCCTCACCCCCCAAATCACCACAGCCCCCTCTCCGGGCCGGGGGTCCCCCCCCGTTTATTCCCCTCCCTCGGGGGGCAGCGGCTCGTAGCCCTCCATGTGCCCCCTGACGCTCCTCGCCACCTCCTCGGCCGTGCGGGATCTCCCGTAACAATCCCGAAAAACCCCGTCGGGATCCACCAGGAACGTCAGCACCGAGTGATCCACCACGTAATCCCCGTCCTCATCGCGGGGCCCGGCGCTCACGTACACCCCGAAAGCGGCCGCAGCCCCCCGAACCTGCTCGGGGGTCCCGGTGAGCCCCAGCAGGCGCGGGTGGAAATCGCGCAGGTACCGCTCCAGCGCCTCCTCATCGTCACGCTCGGGATCCACCGTGATGAAGAGCGGCTGCAGCCCCGGCGGCTGCGGGCGCTGCTGCTCCAGCAGCTCCAGGGCTGCCCCGAGTTTCTGCAGCTCCTCGGGACACACGTCCGGGCAGTGCGTGAAGCCGAAGTACAGCAGCAGCCAGCGCCCCAGGAAGTCGCTCTTGCGCCGCGGTGTCCCCGAGGTGTCGCGCAGCTCGAAGTCGCCGCGGGCCAGCGCCAGCGCCCGCAGCTGCCGGAGGTGACGGGAGCGCTGCTGCCGCCGCTTCTGCTGCCGCAGGTAAAGCCACGCTGTCCCCGCTGCCACCAGCACCGCCACCGCCACCAACAGCCGCCGCCGCAGCGGCAAGCGGGGGACACCGCGGGACACCGACAGACACCGGGACGGGGACGGGAATGGGGATGGGGATGGGGACAGGAATGGGGATGGGGATGGGGACAGGAATGGGGACACCGACAGGAACCGGGAGGGGGACACGGATGGGGAGGGGGACAGGGATGGGCACCGGGAGGGGGACAGGGATGGACACCGGGAGAGACACCGGGATGGACACAGGGACGGGGACCGCGATGGGGACAGGAACGGGGGCACCGACAGGAACCGGGACGGGGACGGGGACGGGGATGGGGACAGGGATGGACACCGGGATGGACCCAGGGACGGGGACCGCGATGGGGACAGGAACGGGGGCACCGACAGGAACCGGGACGGGGACGGGGACGGGGATGGGGACAGGGATGGGGACAGGGATAGATACCGGGACAGGCACCAGGACGGACACAGGGACAGGGATGGGGACAGGGACAGGGATGGGGACAGGGAGGGACACCGGGACAGGTGAGGGAGGGGTCGCAGCGAGCGCAGCATGGCCGGGGGCTGTGAGGAAGGGGAAAGGGGGCGTCAGTGACACCCCCGTGTGTCACCCCCAGCGCACCGCGGTGGGTTCTGAGCTCAGCTCTGGGCTCTGAGTGCCTGCCCTGAGCCCCCAGCCCACCCCCCTCCCTGTCCCTGACCCCCAAATGTCCCCTGACCCCCACCCCGTGTCCCGCTGCTCTGGGACCCCCATTCCGCCCCCCAAATGTTCCCCAGCCCACCCCTCTCCCTGTCCCTGGACCCCAACCCTGTCCCCCAAATGTCCCCTGACCCTACCAGCCCACCCCTCTCCGTGCCTCTGGACCCCAATCCTGTTCCCCAAAGTCCCCTGTCCCCCACCCTGCTGCTCTTGGACCCCCACTCTGGTCCCCAAATGTCCCCCACCCCATATCCTGCTGCTCTGGGACCCCCACTCCGCCCCCCAAATGTCCCCTGTCCCCACCCCGTGTCGCGCTGCCCTTGGTCCCCCGCCCCTCACCCCCAATCTCACCCCCCCCCTGCGGCCCCTGTCCCCTCATTTGTCCCCCCAATGTCCCCTGTCCCCTCCCCTGTCCCCTCATCTGTGCCCCCAATGTCCCCTGTCCCCTCCCCTGTCCCCCCAATGTCCCCTGTCCCCTCCCCTGTCCCCTCATCTGTGCCCGCAATGCCCCCTGTCCCCTCCCCAATGTCCCCTGTCCCCTCCCCAATGTCCCCTGTCCCCTCCCCTGTCCCCTCCCGCCGCACCCGCGCTGTCGCCCCCCGCTGACCTTTGCCCTTTGCCCCGTGACCCCGCGCCGCGTCCGCCGCCGTTCCCGCGCGGAGCACCGGCACCGCTCCCGCCGGAACCGGAAGTACCGGAGAGGGCGTGGCCACGCAGGGAAGGGGCGGGGTTACACCGGGAGGGGGCGGGGCATCGGAATAACGCGGCCAATATGGGGGCGTGGTCACAGCGGGGGCGTGGTCACAGCGGGGGGCGTGGTCACAGCGGGGGCGTGGCCTGGCCTCAGCGCCCTCCCCGCTTCCACCGCTGGGTGGCGCCAACGCCTCGCGCCGCGCCCCTCAGACCGGGGGAGGGGGCGTGAATCGCGACAGGGCCGCGACATCGCCATCCCTGCGGTTTGTTGTGAGCCACGACATCGCCATCCCTGCGGTTTGTTGTGAGGGAGTCACGATATCGCCATCCCTGCGGTTTATTGTGAGTCACGATATCGCCATCCCTGCGGTTTATCGTGAGCCACGATATCGCCATCCCTGCGGTTTGTTGTGAGGGAGTCACGATATCGCCATCCCTGCGGTTTATTGTGAGTCACGATATCGCCATCCCTGCGGTTTATTGTGAGTCCCAATATCGCCGTCCCTGCCCTTTATCATGAGTCCCGATATCGCCATCCCTGTGGTTTATTCTGAGCCCCGATATCGCCGTCCCTGTGGTTTATTTTGAGTCCAAATATCTCCATCCCTGCGGTTTATCGCGAGTCCCGATATCGCCATCCCTGTGTTTTATCGCGAGTCCCGATATCGCCGTCCCTGCGGTCTATCGCGACTCCCGACACGGCCCGGGGACGGGGCCCGAGGGCAGGATGGTCTCGGCCACCAGGGCCGGGGGGTCCCGGGGGGGCTCCGGGCCGAGGCACAGCGCGGCCTGCAGCTCCCGCCGCCCCTCCGAGCCCAGGGACCCCTCATGGTGCACCCGCAGCCAGGGCTGGCCTGGGGGGGACATCGGGGGGCATTGGGGGGTCTGATAACCCCAAATATCCCCCCAAATATCCCCCAAATGTACCCAAATATCCCCCAAATATCCCCCAAATATCCCCCAAATATCCCCAAAATATCCCCCCAAATATCCCCCAAATATCCCCCAAATATCCCCCAAACATCCCCCAAATATCCCCCAAATATCCCCCCAAATATCCCCCCAAATATCCCCCAAATATCCCCCCAAATATCCCCCAAATATCCCATTTATCCCCCCAAATATCCCCCAAATATCCCCCAAATATCCCCCAAATATCCCATTTATCCCCCAAATATCCCCCAAATATCCCCCCAGATATCCCCCCAAAAGCGGGGTGCCCCCTCAGCCGGGGCTCCCCCGAGGAAGGGTCACACGGGGGGTGACCCGGGGGTCCCTGAGCCCCCCCATTTATCCCCCCCAAAAGCGGGGTGCCCCCTCAGCCGGGCTCCCCCGAGGAAGGGTCACACGGGGGGCACTCGGGGGTCCCTGAGCCCCCCTCACCTGCCCGCAGGTGCTGCCCGGGCCCCACCAACAGCTCGGCTCCAACTCGGGGGTTCACGGGGTCCCCGGCCCGAGAGCGACCCGCGCCCAGCCCGTGCAGGACCCGCGCCACGGGCAGCGCCCGGACCCGCTGCACCCAACCTGGGGACACGGGGACACGGGGACAGGGACATGGGGACATGGGGACAGGGACACGGGGACATGGGGACATGGGGACAGGGACACGGGGACATGGGGACAGGGACATGAGGACACGGGGACATGGGGACATGGGGACATGGGGACATGGGGACAGGGACATGGGGACATGGGGACATGGGGACATGGGGACATGGGGACAGGGACATGGGGACATGGGGACAGGGACATGGGGACATGGGGACATGGGGACATGGGGACATGGGGACACGGGGACAGGGACATGGGGACATGGGGACATGGGGACATGGGGACATGGGGACAGGGACATGGGGACATGGGGACAGGGACACGGACAGCGCCCGGACCCGCTGCACCCAACCTGGGGACATGGGGACATGGGGACATGGGGATATGGGGACATGGGGACATGGGGACATGGGGACACGGGGACAGGGACATGGGGACACGGGGACATGGGGACATGGGGACAGGGACACGGACAGCGCCCGGACCCGCTGCACCCAACCTGGGGACACGGGGACAGGGACATGGGGACATGGGGACAGGGACATGGGGACACGGGGACAGGGACATGGGGACACGGGGACATGGGGACATGGGGACATGGGGACAGGGACACGGACAGCGCCCGGACCCGCTGCACCCAACCTGGGGACACGGGGACAGGGACATGGGGACATGGGGACAGGGACATGGGGACACGGGGACAGGGACATGGGGACATGGGGACATGGGGACATGGGGACATGGGGACATGGACACGGACAGCGCCCGGACCCGCTGCACCCAACCTGGGGACACGGGGACACGGGGACAGGGACATGGGGACATGGGGACAGGGACATGGGGACATGGAGACAGGGACATGGGGACACGGGGACATGGGGACAGGGACATGGGGACAGGGACACAGGGACAGGGACATGGGGACATGGGGACAGGGACATGGGGGGGGAAATCCCCAATATGGGGGCGTCAGGGACATGGGGGACACGGGGCAGAGTCCCCAACCTGGGGGATTTGGGGTGGGGGATTTGGGGTGGGGGGTTTGGGTGGGGGATTTGGGGTGGGGGATTGGGGTGGGGGTTGGGGGTGGGGGTTTGGGGTGGGGGATTGGGGTGGGGGGTTTGGGTGGGGGATTTGGGGTGGGGGATTGGAGTGGGGGATTTGGGTGGGGGATTTGGGGTGGGGGATTGGGGTGGGGGATTGGGGTGGGGGTCTCCCCGGACCTTCCTGCGGCGCGGGCAGCTCCTCGCAGACCTTGGCCTCTCCCAGGAGCCGGCGGCGCTGGGCGGGGGTCCCGGCACAGAGGTCCCGGGCGATGTCGGGGGGCACCCCCTGCGCCCCCAGCATGGCCTGGAACGTTCTCAGGGCCGAGCCATCGTCCAGAGCCCGCTCCAGGCGCTCCGTGCCCTGCGGGGCCCCCCGCTCCATCCCGCACTGCCACAGCAGCGTGCCCCCTGCACCCAGATATCGCGACATGGCTGGGACCCCCACCCAATACCTCGATACACCCCCCGCTCCATCCCGCACTGCCACAGCAGCGTGCCCCCTGCACCCAGATATCGCGACATGGCTGGGACCCCCACCCAATATCGGGATACACCCCCCGCTCCATCCCGCACTGCCACAGCAGCGTGCCCCCTGCACCCAGATATCGCGACATGGCTGGGACCCCCACCCAATATCGGGATACACCCCCCGCTCCATCCCGCACTGCCACAGCAGCGTGCCCCCTGCACCCAGATATCGCGACATGGCTGGGACCCCCACCCAATATCGGGATACACCCCCCGCTCCATCCCGCACTGCCACAGCAGCGTGCCCCCTGCACCCAGATATCGCGACATGGCTGGGACCCCCACCCAATATCGGGATACACCCCCCGCTCCATCCCGCACTGCCACAGCAGCGTGCCCCCTGCACCCAGATATCGCGACATGGCTGGGACATGGGCTGGGACCCTCACCCAAACACCGAGATACAGCTGGGACCCTCACCCAAATATC